>NW_010524468.1:0-60221 GCF_000687285.1 Phaethon lepturus | reverse complement strand
ATGTTTTATATATTAAAATATTAATATCGATAAAATATTATATAATATTTTTTATATTTTTAATATTTTTAAATTGTATAGCCTCCTCTGAAATAGAGGAGTGACTGCGTAGTCTTTCCTTTAACATTTGTGTCTTTCTTCCTGTGAAACAGGAGGCAGAAGGTTTATGAAAAGGCCCAGCAGAAGCCGTTCAGGCGGCTTCACACGTCCTACCCTTTAATCAAACCTGTTGTTTTCCTTCCTATAGGAAGTGAAAACAATTTACTTCTGTCATGATTTTGTTCTTCAGAAGTTAAGTCCTGTTGAATTCATGTCCAAAAGTGTCTGCTGTGGTAGGCTGGAGATGGGTGCTCTGGTTTTGGCCTGACTTGGAAGTTGTTGATCCTTTTCCTTTTACATATGTAGCTACTAATCTTGGTTCGCAAGCTTGGGAACCTCTACAGGCTGTTTGTGTTCAGCTCCTTAGCGCTGCAGACACCTTTAATCTCTTCCCAGTCTGTTCCTTTAGAGCAACTCCATCTGTGCAAAGATAAGAACAGGAATAAATCCGGTGGGTCTCAGAGGCAGCAGGTCTGTCTGAAGCAAAACTCCTTTTTTTAGAGGCAGAGATAAGAGTAGCAAGGACAACGCTCTGAAAAATGTCGATATTTGCATCTGCTACACCTACTACCTGCTTGCTGCTTGCTTGCTTGACAACCAAAATTGAGCACTAGGACTTCTCTGGCTTTCGTCTTCTCTTCCAACTTTGCTGCTGAATGCCATTAGTAACTTCCAGAAATCCCTTTTTTTCAGCATTGTATAATGACAACATTTTTGATCCAAGCCCTTTACTCCCTTTGGTGTATGTTGACAGTTTTTGCCTTAGCTGTCAGGCAGTAGTCAGGGATGGACCCTGCAGGTACCTCACGTGGACATCCACAAATAACCTGTCAGCTCAGCAGGACCCAGGCTTGGTTACGTGTGGCAAAAAGTGGCTGTAAAGAAAAAAAATGACCGTTACTATCATGAGTAAAAAGACTTTGGATTTTGTGTTGCAGAAATAAGAGCAAGTCCTACGACAGGTGAACTGTCAATTTAGTCATTAAATGTAGCGAAATTTCTATCGCTGTGGATGGGTAAACGTAATTTCACGTTGATGTTAGAAATTAGAAAGCCACAGGGGAGCTAACCATACGTTAATGTAATAGTCACCAACGGGAGCTCTCAGTTAGTTTGAGCACTTGTGAATGGAAAGAACAACAACTTGCAGCAGGTCAGTACTTATCCATACTCAAACTGGTCCTGTTTCTTTGGCAAAGGATATCTGACTGACTTCGTACGTAGAGGAATGCAGATGAGTGCCATGGCTTTATTGCAGTACTTCATGGCAGTATTAGTACCTTTTTTTTTTTACCCTGAGTTGCTCTTGCACATTAACCAGATTTTTTGCCAGTGTACCATTTTTCTTTTGCACCAGCCTTTTAAGTAATAGTTTTCTAAAAAAGTTGTTATTGAAATAGGAATCACAAAGTATGCAGTCTTTTCCATCCTGCTAAAATATGTAAACATTAATTCTTTCAGATGCATTTCTGTTCTGTGCTGTTTAGGCACACAAATTAAACAAGAGTTTGCCAGGCAAGATACCATGCTGTTGATCCAAATCGTGATTTTTAACTCTGGTAAGCTTACAGTCTTTCTTACATGAGCAAATAATCTCAGGAGCATAGACTTCATGCATATTCAAGACAGAGAGCAGCACGACCTGAAGATGAGTCTGAATGCTGAATCTGATTTAGCCTTTGATAGTGGCTGTTTGCAGCCTTACTGCTGAAAACTCCAATTTTTCAAAGGTGCCTAACTTGGACAGGGTTGAGCTGATTTTCACAGATGAGGCCCTGCTAAATTTCAGATCCTTACTTCAAAGCAAGATGGTGCTAGAGTTCTTTGACAAGATGGTCACCATTTTTTTATTATGGATAAGGCAGTGTATTGCCTTCTCTGGCCTCTTCAGAAGCAATGGAGTGTTTTGCTTGAAACTGTTAAAGCAGAAAGTTGGAGGAGAAAACTTCAGTCTTGTCTTTTAGAAGTTGACACTTGCATAAGCAACTGAAAACATCCTCTAATAAGAATTGTTGGTCAACTTGCATATTGAGGATGTTCCCACTCCATCTCTACTAATAAAGAAGTTTATAATAAAAATGATTGCCCTTTTCAGAGGAAGAATAAAGGCAATTTCAGGCACTAATGAATAAAAACATTTTTGAATTAATAAATAGCTTGATGTCTAACGGTGGCCGGTTTATTTTAGAAAGCTCTTTTATATAACACCATTGGGAAAAAAAAAGATGATGAGCTACCACTTTTTTTTTTTAAATAACAAGTATTTCCTTATTCACCCAAATGTAGTCATTTGTAAGTACTGATTTTTCTGAAGAAGCTTTTAAAATTCAAATTACCATCTTTGCAAAAAGAAAGGGCACAAGTGACACAGCTGTCTTATTCATACTCTTCCTCAGTTGGGAATTTTCCTGCTGAATTAACTAGCCCTCAGAAGGGAAGTCAGTGTCTTTGCCTAGGTTTTACAAGTTTTACAAGTTTTGGGGACCAGATATATGACATTTTGGTTTGTTTGGTCAGGACTTCTAGTGTATTCTATATGGAAAACAGGTCTCTCGTGTCTGTAGAGTTCTGTAGTGAGGTCCCCTGCAGCAGATATACTGACTAATTGGTTATGTGAGGTGTAAGCGACATGAGGAGCATCTCTAGTGTTGGTGCAGTCAGTAAATAGCTATGGTCTATAATTACTACCATTGCAGAAAGCTGAAATGTTCTTATTAAATGGATTTAAAATAATCTTTAAGGCTGTACTTTTTTTTTTAAAAACATGCCTTCATATTTAAAGGTGGGAAGTATTATGTGATGCCATGTAAATGCCAATTATTCTTTTAAAAGAACACCCAACAAACAACAAAACCCTTTTGTTTGAATTTTAAGTGATTACCAATTAGTGATTTTTTTTTAACCAAATTTCACTTGCAATACTGAGAAGAATCTGAGTTGCTATTCTGTAATGTTCCTGTGCGTGGTGTCATATGCTTTTCTCTTTTTTTGTTTAACAGTTTGAAAGTTACTGCAATTATTGTCATAACTGTGTATTCCACAGATGTCTTGGGTACAGGTTTCATCCATGAATAAGGAATTAAGGAAAAGTGTACACTTAATGTTAACCCTTGTCACCACTTCCCACCCGTACGGTGGGTTGTATCGAAGTGTCTTCCCTACGTAAAAAAGTGAACATAACTCACAAATTCCAAATGCCACCTGCATTTTTAGAATCTACTCAGTCTTACTGTTGTTGTCACTTCAGATTCAGTAGATATGTAAAGAAGGATTAATTACACATTCATAATAGCTGACTGCTTTGCTTGCAAAGTTGTTTTTCATGCATTTTGTTGAATTTAGAATAAAAACAAGTAGAATGACCTTGCATGGAATGTGATACCAGAGCTACTGTTTTTCTCATTGCCACTTCATTTTGCATCCTGCAAAAATACTACTATCAATAACTTTACTTCTTATTAGGACAGCTGTGAATAACCTACCAGTCATTATTACCTTGGCTTTTTTCTATAAGTAAAGCAGCGTTCTTTGGTGTTTCATCTCTTCAGCTGCTTTCCATACCTTACAAAACATCGTTATATACATTAACAAAATCATTAAAATGTATTGCAGGAAGAAGACTGAAGTTTAAAAATAAGTAAGTAGTGAAATCAGCACATTTCTAAGTACTCAAGTACAAACACATAATGGAAAGCAATGCATAATGTTAAGATTTACAAAACCAGGTTACACCTTCATTAACTTAAACGATCATTTAATGTGTTTGTTAAATGGAAAAATAACTAAATATAAGCCTTTAAACAAAAGTGTTCAGCTCTTCAGATGAGTTAATAATAGAGGCAGTCATTTAAGTTGTGCCTTGACACAGAAGAAAATTTTAGCTTCATTCTGCTCTCCCACACCCTCCTTTTTGCAGAAATCAAAATTCAGTCATCAAAATTACCTTCAAGCACATGTTTTTCAAGCAATTGCCTGTCATGGGATATATTATTAAAATAATCTTGACCTTTTCTTAGCCCAAAAAGGAAAACAAAATTGTTTTTCATATTAGACTGACTTTTGTACTGATTAAACAAAAATAATTGCAAAAACTATGTGGTTATAATACAAAGGAAAATAGAAGTTAGAAATACTCTTGGTGACAAGTTCAATAAGCAGTCTCCTACTCTGTTAAGAAATGGAAGAATACAAATTTGGGAACTTATTTGAAAATTGTAATTTTATTCTGAAAACCTAAAATATTTGCTTTCATCGAGAATGCTCTTGCCATTTATGCTCACAGTCAAACTAGGTACAGATTTACGGACACACTTAGCGAGAGGACCCTTCCAGTCTGGAACATGATCCATCCTCTTCTCTTTAGTTTAAATTTGAGCCTCTTTTAGGGATGCCATCAGGTGTTGTTCTCTTGCTTTCTGGTAGTCTGGATCAGTTCCTGCAAGGATCTTGTGAGACGCCAGATTGCACAGGTGACAGATCACTTCCGTACTAGCAGTGGAAAACTTCTTATCCTGTTGCTAAATGTGGCCAGATTTGCATTTATACATAATGCTGTAATTGACCTTTAAGCACTTGGTAGTGTATTTTTAACTATTCCTTTATTTTAAATGGGATTTTGAAAGAAGAAATGCCTGATTTTCAAGAGTGCCTTGGTTCAATAAGATCTACTGGATTTAGCTGAGGAGCATTGCAAAGGAGATGGTGTTACGTATTTGGCCTGATGCAGTGGTCTTACTTTAAAAGCTTGCTGTAGTGTGGGATGGCGCCAGGTTGGATGGGGCTTTGAGCAACTTAGTCTAGTGGAAAGTGTTCCTGCCCATGGCAGGGGGGTTGGAACTGGATGATCTTTTAAGGTCCCTTCCAACGCAAACCATTGTACGATAACATAATCAGTCGTTTACCAAAGTAATTGTGTGTTCTTTAGCTGAAGCTATAATTTAATTAGAGAACAAATTTTTACCAATTTATGTCCTGAATCAATTTAAGTTTTTTTAGTGAAGAGCAATGCACGTATCCTTAAACCTTAGCTGCATACTAAATGCACTAAGGTCATATCAGCATGTCGCATCATGTCTGGGGAGGTTAGCCCCAGGGACAGAGAGAGCCCACCACTGAGACTCCGTCTTTGTCCTTGTTTGGCCTTTATTCAGGTAAGAAGACAAATCGTGCCTGATCTTTTCCAGATGCTTCACGCTTTTTCCTCTTAACCATCCGCGCAGGTCCGTGCGTTGAGGTGAAGTGCCACTTCACCTGCACTCCCCCCACACTGCACTTAGCAAATAAACAGGTGAAAGGTGAGTTGGGGAGTCTCTTTTCTGTTGAGACCCTGCTGTTCTGTTGAGGTGAAGAGATGCGTCCTTCCCCTTTACCTCCGTGACTGAAGTCGGGCCTTTAGTCATGACTATTCCCTAGGTATGAAAATACTGGAGGCTCAAAAACTAGATATGCCTTGGTGTGAGAACTTGGCCAATACTTGGGGAAAAGAGCTATGTGAGTGAAATAATACCATACTTAGAAGGTACAGCCACTCAGTTTTCTTTCCCTATACCTATATGTTCCTATCCAGCAACTTAGGGCACCAAGCAGCGGATTTCCTTGCAAACATTTTGTAAGCCATTCTGTCAGTCCCGTTTTCTGCTTCATGGAGAAATGTTTTCAGCTGTTACTTTCATAAGGAGATAATACTGCTTCTGTTTAGCCTGAGTATTAAAAACTCAAGGGAATGCTGGCTACCCTTCAGAGACTCTGACTGCCATGGGTAACTCCCATGGCTGGGTGGGAGTGGGTGGCCATTACATCTCTTTCATCGTGGTAAGACGCAAAGCCATGCTGCTTTTAAGATGAAAAGGAAGCAATTCATTTCTATTTTGTTTTTAACTACATTACTTGCTCTAAAGTTAAAATGTACTGTGTATTTCTCACTATTAGCTTTATTGTTGTTCTTTATCCAAGCTGGATAATGGAGATGAGCAAGCAGCCCAGATCAGACGTGAACTAGATGGACGACTTCAATTGGCAGAACAAATGGCGAGGGTAAGCGGTTGATTTCATGTACCAAAACCATGTAACAGATTGAGTGGGACGATACATAGTGCATGTTTCCAGTTTCTAATTCTAAAATTAAGCAGAAAATCATTTGAAAAGATAACAGTCTGGCAGATGCATGCCAGACTTTCTGCTCTGGAGCTTACGTGTCAGCAGGGGTGGGGAGAAAGGAAAATTTGTTTTTGGAAAGTCATATGCTGAGTGCTCCTACCTTTCCTTCATCAGCAAGTCCAGTGGTGAAACAAAGAGTATATTAATTGCACATATGGATATATTATTTGCACATATATGTTTTTCAGAACTAAAACAAGTCATCTTCTATATACAGAAGTGCATTATACTGTGTTTAGGGTATAACCATAATGTTTCTGTCTTACTACAGGTTATACGTGATATACTTTTTAAGTATATATAATATAGCTTACATTTATAGATTAAGTCTAAATTCATAATGGTTATGTTAGTATGGCAAGTAACAAAACTATGAGTGAGTCCTGTCAAATTAGTGGTGGCTGAGTAAATTAAAACTTACTTTAGTAAATTTTAAAAGGCTAAGCCTGTTTTTCTTTCCTATACCTTGTATTTTATTTCACTATACAGGATTATTCCCTTCTATATTAAGTATCACAGGTGGGATTGGCATTGTCCCTAGACATATCTTATGAAATTTTGGGGAAAGACTTCTTTTTCACATAAAGACAATCTCAAGTCTCTTCAATCTTCTGTGAAGCCTGGACTTATTTTGTGAGTTGACACTGGCTGGACTCCAGGTGCCCACCAAAGCTCACCAGTTACTGTCATGGGCAAAACCAGACTCAACTTGGGGAAATCAGTTTATTACCAATCAAATCAGAGTAGGACAATGAGAACCAAAACCAAATCTGAAAAACACCTTCCCCACACCCCTCCCTTCTTCCCGGGCTTAACTTTACTCCTGAATTCTCCACCTCTTCCCCCTCCGGTGGCACAGGGGGACGGGGAATGGGGGTTGTGGTCAGCTCATCACATGTTGTCTCTGCCGCTCCTTCCTCCTCAGGGGCAGGACTCCTCACACTCCTCCCCTGCTCCAGCATGGGGTCCCTCCCACAGGAGACAGTCCTCCACCGACTTCTCCAACGTGAGTCCTTCCCACAGGCTGCAGTTCTTCACGAACTGCTCCAGCCTGAGTCCCCCGTGGGGTCACAAGTGCTGCCAGCAAACATGCTCCAGCCGGGGCTCCTCTCTCCACAGGGCCACAGGTCCTGCCAGGAGCCGGCTCCAGCGTGGGCTTCCCACGGGGTCACGGCCTCCATCGGGCATCCCCCTGCTCTGGCGTGGGGTGCTCCCTGGGTGCAGGTGGAGATCTGCTCCCCCGTGGAGCTCCATGGCTGCCGGGGCACAGCCGGCCTCACCATGGGCTTCCCCAGGGGCTGCCGGGGACCCTCTGCTCCGGCACCTGGAGCCCCTCCTGCCCCTCCTGCTGCTCTGACCTGGGGTCTGCAGGGCTGTTCCTCTCACATAGTCTCACTCCTCTCTTCGGTCTGAAGTTGCCATTGTGCCTTTTTTTGCCCCCTTTTCTTAACTCCGTTACCCCAGAGGTGCTACCAGCGTCACTGATGGGCTCAGCCTTGGCCAGTGGCAGGGGCGGCTTGTGGGCGGGGGGGGTTGGGCCTTTCGCAATCAGCCTTGGCCAGTGGCAGGTCTGTCTTGGAGCCGGCTGCATTGGCTCTATCAGACATGGAGGAAGCTTCTGGCAGCTTCTCACAGAAGCCACCCCTGCAGCACCCCCGCAACCAAAACCCACAAACCCAATACAGCCCATAATCAAAGTTGTCCAATAATCCTGTTTGCTCTGTTGCCTTCTTGCTTTTCACTCCAGGAGTTACAAAATACTGGAAGCATGTATGCTGTACTCTGTGTGTGCGGAAGAAAGTGTATTATATGAATATGATAGTGATTGTAAAGCAGTTAAGATTTGCTTGGTTTCTTTAAAAGAAGAAAATTACCATTTAGGTCTATGAAGGTCATAAATAACTACTTGGAGGTGTAATTTCCTAAAAAGCAAAATGCTGTCCATAAAAGTTTTAAATTAATTTAAAAGCAAGTGAAAATGATGAGCACTATTTAAACTCTGTAAATCTTGTTTATTCCATCTCATTTAGACTAGATATTAGGAAAAATTCTTTACTGAGAGAGTGGTCAGCATTGGAACAGGCTGCCCAGGGAGATGGTGGAGTCACTGGAAGTGTTCAAAAAACGCGTAGACGTGGCACTTCAGGATATGGTTTCATGGGCATGATGGTGTTGCATGATGGTTGGACTTGATGATCTTAAAGGTCTTTTCCAGCCTTAATGATTCCGTGATTCTGTAAAGTATATGCATACACTGCATATCTGCAGATTTTTAAAAGAAAAAATTATTTATTGTTGCTTTTTTTTACCGGAACCATAACTTGAAAATTTTCATGGTTGCCACAGTATTTACTGCACAGTTTTGCACAGAATAAGGAACTTCATGTCTTACATGGTATATCCAGATCAGAAAACAGATTTCTCATACATCTCTTTTAAACTATGTAAAATGCAGAATTTTTTGTGAGGGCCTTTGAGAGCTAGTCCTAATTCTAGCAGCTGTGAGAATTAAGATCATTTAAGCCTAAGCAATCAAATGTTGCAAATTATGAACTATATTCTCAGAGCTCAAAAAGAAGGTAAAAAGGTTTTTGATACTGGATTAGGTATTCTAGCATCTTTGTTGGTAAAGAAAAGGGTTTTCGGAGATTACTTGCCTGTAAGAGACTTATTAAACTGCAGTATCAGAAGATCGGCACAGCTCAAGAGAAATCTCTGCATATAGCTTTGTTGTTGTTGTTGTTGTTGTGTCGTTCCTGGCTCCTATAACACTTTACTTGCTGATTTTACAAGTTGTTAATTATTAATGAGAAGTTTATTTTAGCAGAAAAGATAATTTAGCCTATTTAATGGAGGCAAGAACCTTAGAAACGTACATCAATGACAGCATAAACTCAGTGGGGAATTTGTGCATCTATTTGCCCATCTGTTTCTTCGTATGAATAAATTTAAAGCAGTTGAAATCGAAGTATGTATGACCTAATGGGATTTTCTACCTGTTGTAACTGGTGCTATGCTTTTCTAAGAGAAAATTCTGTGGGATCCTGTGAAGAGACTACCCAGTGTCTTTTCTCCTTGAGAAATGCATTCTGAAAATCCATTTTAGCACCTTCAGAAACCAGACCTAAAGGCTATTGTGTACATCAGCCTGATAAGTGTCTCGCATCTGTCCCCAGGGTCTTTGTTTCAGGATAAATTCCAGTATGTTGCAATCAGAATTCCCAAAATTCGAGTCCTGTGCTGGACTCCCCCCACGTGCTCGGGGACGTGTTCTTCAGACAATCCAGGCTTTTCAAATCAACGAAATTACATTCCTGTGCATATGCACTAAAAAATAGTAGGAAAAGCCCACTGTTCTTGTGTCTCTAAATTGCGCTATTGCTAATTTGTTACAATTCACTGTCTTAAAAAAAGCAAATAAAAGGTGAAGGGGACTGGGAGGGGTGAAATCTGTGGACCGCAGAGTCTTTATGGAGGATCCTCACCCTTGTTTGGTGAGGGAGAGAAGTGGCTACAAACATTCAGGTTTCACAGAAATAAAGGTCTCTGTATATTCTGATAGTGCTGCCTTAAATCATGGAAGATTGTAGTGATAAAAAATATACAGCAAAAGACATTGTAAAAAGTTTCCTCGGTTTTTACATTGGGATGGAAAAAGCATGTTAAGAGTAAAGATCTTTTAACAACATAATAACAGTCTGTCTCCTCTGTTTTCTGTGTTGTCATTTTATTATTTGAATGATCCTCACAGCATAAGGTACAGTTTGAAAAATACTCTAAAGTGGGGGTTGTTTTGGCTAGAGCACCCTGAACCTTACCCTGTGTTTTTAGTTTGTAACTATGAATAACTTGGTGGTTGTTGTTGTTTTTTCTTTCTCAGTTTTTCATATAATGGCTCTCTAATGCTGTAATGAGTCAGACCACTGGACTTGCTGGAGGTGTTCTGGGTCACAGTCAACTTGCTTGAATGAGCATGAATGTGGTTGACTTATTTTTCATAGCATGGGTAATGGATGAACTAAGAAAATTAGTAGTGGACACTTCATTTCGTCAATTTATAGAATATTTGAAGGTGACATTAAGGGTATATTGTCAACTGGTACGCTTAAATCACATGTATTAGAAATATCTAATGAGTATATATTCAACCTGGGTTTATGGTTAAATGATTCAGGGGGAGCGAGAGGTGCCGTTTTTACAAATGCCTCTATTTTTTTGACTTATTCGAAGAGACTGTATTTGAGAAAAATGATGGAATTCTCAATTCAAATTACCTTTCTTCTTGTCAAAATTAACTGTATTTATGCAATAGGACTAGCCTTCCCATTCCTGTTTTGAAGATGTAAAAATAGATAAGCACTGGAATTAAGACTTTTATTTTTTTAAATATCTCTTAACTGAAGAGAAAAATCAGTAAATTAGCATGACATATAAAGTGGGTTGATTTTTTTTCCTCCCTAACTTTTAAAATATATCTTCCAAGGAAAGAAAATTCCCAAAATTTATAACCAGAGAGATGGAGAACATGTACATAGAAGAGTTGCGGTCTTCGGTGAATTTGTTGATGGCAAATTTGGAAAGTCTTCCAGTGTCTAAAGGTGGGCCAGAATTTAAGCTGCAGAAGTTAAAGCGATCACAAAATTCTGCATTCTTGGACATAGGAGATGAAAATGAGGTTCAGCTGTCGAAGTCTGATGTGGTTCTCTCATTCACATTAGAGGTAATTACATATTTCACAGAAAGCTTATTGACAGTTTGAATTACTAGAATATCTGTCTTGATACTTTTTTGTTACTAGTCCTCCTTGGTAATTTTGAAGTTTTATGTCAAAGTAGTAAATTATTCTTTGTCTCTTTGATAATTAGGAGTTAGAAGACAGCTGTAGGATGCACTTTCCTCTTGCAGCAGAAGTTGCATTTGGGCCCCACACAGCAATGTGGGCAGTTGATCTCCCACACAAATTAACTTTAAATGAATTCTGGTACATTAAATAGCCGAGTATACTTTTGAACGTAATAAACAAACACTATTGTTATTGGGAACTCATGCATAGAATTTTGCAAACGAGTTGTGTTTTCTCGCTGAAAGTGTTTAGATAATAAACAACTTTTTTTTTTTTACTGGTGGTCATAGCAGATTTTTATAAATTTCTGCATTTTCCTCAAGAAACTAGCTCACGTTTACTGAGATTATGCAGGAAGTCTGGTGTATAGGGATGCAGTCCTAATCCATACAGAGCTCAACTGGCTTCAAGAGGAAACCACAAATGCAGCTAGTTACTTAAACATATCTGATGACAGCATCATAGCTCATGTCCAATTCTGCAAATGTGCATAACAGGAAATTATGATCTCTATAATAATAGAATCAAAATATTTCCAGAGTCTGTATTGTGTATTTGTTAGAAGGTGCCATGCTTGTGTTATGCACTTGAAGTGGCTTTAGTTTGTTAAAGACAATGGATAATGTTACAGAATAACACTTAAATTGTTAAATGGTTTCAAACAAACAAACAAAAAATTGTTTATCTTTTAAACAATGTTTATTCTTAAGTGAAATGAGCATCTGCTTTTTTCATCTAATGTTGAAAATTCAGATCAATTTTTCTTTCCCATGTCATCAATATACACGTAGAATTTAAAAAATGTCAGAAGTGGACAGATGGAAAAGTTCAGATCCTTTGTATAACAGAGAAATTACTTACCCCACTTTATGCAATTTTAATATTACTAGCTAATAATGTAAAAGCCCTACATCAGCTTTCAAAGAGTAGTAAGATCCATCATTCTCTATGCCAAAAAGTATTAATTCATCAAGCATGTAAAACTGGAGTGCAGCCCTTTGTACTGAAGTATATGAAACGATGAAGTAGTTTTATAACTCCTGTGCTGAATCCTGTGCGTCTCCGTAACGTGTGCTATGTCTGCCTCAAGTGGAATACCAAGCCTGGAGTGGTCCACAAATAGCAATGACAAAGAGTAGTTCTGAAGCACCTTAAAAGTACCTGAAAAAGTTTGTTGATAATCTTGTCTATCTTCAAGAGAGTTTGCTTGGTGAAGGATGTAAGAAGAAAAGCTTTCTCTGTGCCTCTAGAGAGAAGTATTAAGTGTGTACTAGAAATTATGTAGAGGGGAAAAGCAAAGTAAAAGATTGAAACAATCATGGAATGAAAAATGACAGGAGATATAATTTCTGGTAAATTTGGCACAGCTTTGTGTTGTTTACAGCCCTTCTCCTCTCATACCAGAAACGGTATGACTATTAGGTCTGGTAAACTTGGCGCTTTTTTTTCCTCCATCACTGATAAAAAAAATATACAGATGTTCTGCAAGGTTAGTTACCTGCAGTTCATCCTGCGCAAGGCAAAGAATTAAAGTGTTACTCTACATGCAGCGGTTTTCAGTAGGGCAAATTTTCATTTTAAACATGGAGTTAACCACGTAAGTTGAGTTTCTTGCTGGGCAAGTATGTGCATATCTTACTCTTGGGAAGCTAAATCTCAAAGGATATAAGGGCAAAAGGAAACAGCTGAACTGATATTCGTTTAGACTGAAACATGGAAGTTCTCTTTTTCGATGCAAATGGGCAAGTAAGAAAAGCTGATTGCATTTCCGTGGAGACAGAACACATTATTTTTTGAAAACGTGAGGTTATATGTGCACAATTTCACATCTCTTGAATAACACATAAATATATCCATTTAATGTCTTTTAGGGTGTGACAACTAAATTATAGGGTAACCATTAAAATCCCCAGTAAGGACTGCTGCACAGGAACAGGAATGTACAGGAGATCTGTAACATGTCTAAACGTTAGGTCAAGAAAAAAAACCTCAATGAAAAATTCTTGGTAGGGGCCAAAGTGTCTGGGGTTCATGCTGCAACTGCGTGTCGGTATTAAGACAGAACAGCAAAAGATGTAACATTTATAATATTCTGGTGGGGATGGAACTTGCTCTCTAAGATAGGAAAAACCCTGCACATCACTACAAAATGGTGACTATTTTTGCAAGTTGGATATTTTCTCAAATAGCTTATTTGCTTACATTTGTGAAACAAATAAATAAAACATCAAAGTAGTAGAAGACTTAATCATTTATGTTCTTCAGCTGTGGGACAGTTTAAGAAAAAGACAAGCAATATTTAGGAAGCTGTTTATCAGCTAATGAGCTAGTAAATCAGCTAGTGACAGTTTCCTTCCTAATGAAATGCAACTTTTTTCCATTGCTGGAATCCAGAAGTGCTATCAGAGACAAATGTACTGTGCAATTAAATTGGACACTCAAGGAAAAGAAGTATCAACGCAAAAACATATAAACATGAAATCTCCATTCAACAAGGACGTATGATTGACATGTGGAAAGACCGCATAGGCAGTATTAGCTAGAAGGATCCCCAGTGCAGTCTTTCAGTGGTCATTGATCACTTCAACTACTTGAATTCCTGAACCGCAAAAGAGAAAGAAGAGATGATTATGTCATTCTCCCTGAATTGCTGCTGTTATTTGTAAAGTGTAATAGGCAATGTTGATAATTTATGGGTAATGTAAAAATGTTCAAAATTATCAATGAGTGTAATCTCAATGTAGTATGACCAAACTAGCAATTTTACAAGATATCTATTACTAAGGTTCTGGAAGTTTTAAAGTACAAGGGATTTTACAGATAGGGGTGAAGTCTGGCTTTAATGTACTTGAACTGAAATGAATTGGGAAATATGCAAACGGTTTAAAGAGCAAAGTATTTTAATAGTTGCTTGCTGACCTGAGAAACCAATTGCTTCCAATGAGACCAAAAGTAGCCATGACTTTTGTCACCTTTAAAACGATCAAACAAATACTGGTTGTTATGTATAGTGCAGTTGAGGACAGCTTCTCTGCTGGTTAAATGGACATTTTTCCCACTTTCTTCTCATAGGCCCAAATGGGGCTGAAGGAAAGCAGCTTTTCCAAAGCAAGCAGGGAAACCCAACTTTCCTCTCAAATCTTCTCTGAATTAGAAACATCTGAAGTGTAAAAATTGCAGTAATTCCACACAGTGACAAACCCTAAGGTTTATAAAAGGCAGAAAGCGTTTGAAGCAGGATGGCGTTTGGCTCTGCTAAGCTATAACTGAGTAGCTCAGAGGATCTGCCAAGCTCAGAATTTCCCTGGTGAGGAAATTTATCCAGGCACAGCTGGGAAAGGTGGCTTTTTTCCTTTCTCTTTCCCCGCTACATCCCCACGTGCATGCCAAACCTGACTGCAAGTACGGAGCTGGAAGAGGGAAAAGGGTGTAGGTAGCAGGAGAAACAAATTGCGGCAGCCGATAGCGATGCTCTGACGTGCCTCATGCCCAGCACAACCCCACATCGCTTCTGAGATTCAAGGGTTGCAGCCTCCAGTGTCACAGCACCACGATGAACCTTTCGAGACGTGATGAGTGTACTTACTAGTCTTGGTTACTGTCTAACTTAGTAACCTATCCATTCTATAAATACTTCTTTAAGGGACTGCTTAAAAGATACATTTTCTTATGTATTAACGTTTAGAACTATATTTAGACATTAGTCTCAAATTTCTTTAGATTAGTCTCAAAAACTACTAGCATTTAAATTATGGTTGGAGTGAGTTTTTGGTTGTTGTCCAAGTAGAAACAGAGCAAAAATTTCAATTCCTACTATATGTTGTTGAAAGTGGGAAGGAGGACAAAATTAAAACTCTTCTCTGTTTGTGAAGATTTGAATGATTGGGGTTTGAGGATTTTTTTTCTCTCTCTTTTTTTTTTTTTCTTTCTTTTTACCTGCCTGAAGCTTAGTACTGCAATAGCTGTGCTATGTAATATTTTGTGAAGGATAAACTATTTGTTTTCTTTTCCTCAGATTGTTATAATGGAGGTGCAAGGTTTAAAGTCAGTCGCTCCCAATCGAATTGTCTACTGCACCATGGAAGTGGAAGGGGGTGAGAAGCTTCAGACGGACCAAGCAGAAGCTTCCAGGCCACAGTAAGCTGCTGTGCTGTCACTGCATCCAGCATTTCTTTCCTCCATATCATGGGAGAACCTAACGGAGTATCTTTACAATTTTTGCAATTCAGTTACAATAAGTTACAGTAAGCGCTAGGTTATATGAAGTTTTTTCCTGGGTAGTTACCTTAAATTCTTTCTGAAAAATGAAAATACAAATAGTAGTTATTTATGGTGAAGTAAGTACGAAGTGTGAATGCTGTCCAAATAGATGCCATTGAATCTATGTGTGAGGAAAAGAGCTAGAGACTGCGGTGTAGTGTTCTTACCTGCATCCTCTGAAAATACAAACCTCTCAATAGATGTTAGCCCGAGGTGATCTTATGTATTCTCAGTTAATGTGCAGGTGGCCTTGTGGAGTGTGACTTGTACAATTGGTGGAAAATCAATACTCAGTAATCAATCTTGACAAAGCTTACTCACCTGCTGAGCCTATTTCATTTTAAATTATAGAAACCACTTCTTTCAATTAATTTTTGAGGAAGGCAGTCAGCAAACTGACTTGGAGGGGGATAACATCATGCCATCTGTAGGTGAACCAGTCAGAGTGGCAGAGAGAAAGAAAATTAAGTGTGTTTTTTGGTTGATTTGTTTGACCTACGCACTGACTTCAGACACTTTTCTCTCTTTTAAAATGTCATTTGGAATCTTTTGTAGATAACTTTCCAGGCAGCATGTTGGAGTTTTACTGGCACCATAGTGTGCCTTGTGAAAGACAATTTAAAAATTGCAGTTGTTACAGTATCTGAGAAAATACCTTCAAAGGAATTGGGATGGTAGTTTCTATTCCATTCAGACTACAAATACAGAATTCTGTTAGGGAAAATAATAAAAACAACGTTTTATCTGCCTCTTCTGGCGTTGGGAGGAGGAGAAAATCTAATCTGGTGGACTTTCTCCTAGTTGCAGCAAATTTCCTTGGCAAGTAAGCCAGCAGCCTACTCTAGTAACATAGTCAGACAGTTTTGCAGAATTCTAAGGATGTGGGACAAGATAGAAAATTCACTTGTCGCAGTCCCTGGCTGTGTTCCTTCTCCAGGGCATAGGAATAATCAGTCTTAGCATTTACATGTTGTACATGAGGAACTTCTAAAAGCAACGATAGCGTAAAAGGCACACAGATACACACATTCAAGCAAGGTCATAAGTGGGCATGCAACATCCCCTGCTCATTCGTGGACCTGATGGGGCATTCTCTGGTGGCTCTGGGTCCCATAAGAGTTGCAAGGCTTTCTCATGGAGGGCACATCTCCAAACTGTGCTTTCTCTTCAAACTCAAGAGTTGCTCTGTTCCCTGCAACAAGTGCCTCCAACCTTTTGCCTACTGTCACAGTCAAGGTTCCCATGTCTTCTGATGTATGTCTTTTTCTTCACCCTTGAACTTGTTAGCTTCTGTTTTAAATGTTCAATTAACCGCTGACGCTATTGATTACAGGTCTTCAAATCTTCCTAAATCAACTAGAATACACAAATTCTCGAATCTTGGGCATAGTCATTCTTCCTCCAGAAAACAGTTTGTAGATGTTAAGGGTTTTGTTTCTCTCTAGGTGTTTCCAGATATGGTGGACAAAACATAGTAGGGATGGTTCATGGTCAGTTCATGGTTTACTTATTACATACTGAGGGCTGCGGGTTACAGTAAATGTAAAACCAATCAGAAGGTGTACACTGTGTATAGATACATCCCGTTAAAGTTAATAACAAATTAGTTGATTTGCCTACCTGTCAAAGTAGAAACTTTGTGAAAAGGAAGTTCCAGAATAGATGGAGTCAATAGTAGAACTGGAGTGTTTCTAGAAAAGGGACGATGTTAGGACCTGCTCTGAGCTTGTAGACTGATTTAGTGGATTTCAGGCTCAGTAGGCATGAGTTGATTGCATATGGGAGAAAGACAAATTATAGGCTACTCCATAAAAGTGATGTTGTATGAACTAAAGTCATATGGATTTGAAGGGAAAAAATTATGCAACTTCAGGAAGTGGATGATTGAGAGATGCCATAAAGTGTACACTGGAAGGACAAGCATGGGCATTATTGGTGCTGTTGACCTGCTGTCCTACAAAACAGTGTAACTTGAAGGGGCACAGCTGATAGAGCTCTAAAATATGTCTAGTTCTTGTGCTCTTCTGAGTTGTACTGTTTTCCATTTCTGGCAAGAGTAATTATGAGGCATTGGCATACAGTATGATTATGAGCATATAGAGATATGCAGTTTGTGAGCATATATAGAGATGTAGTTTGAGGCAACGGAGGAGGATATTAAATTAGACAAGCATGAAATTGGCAAATTATAGGCTAACAGCAAAGAAGATGGAGGAGGATACCTATGGAATGGGAGATCCTTTGTTGCACAGTTTAATTTTTCTGTTAGAGCCAAATCAGGTTTTCTTGACACTAGCAATATTGCTTGTTTTGGTTGATGCCAGAGGGAGCTAAGAGGGCTTGGCAGAGTTTAACCAGAAAATCAGGCTGGTGGAAGAGAGCCTAGGAAATACTGTTATAGGCAGGGAGGAGTCCCCAAGTTTCAGAAGTATGTCTCTTTCCTCTCTCCTATCCCAGCCTGTGTCCAGTCCTTCTAAGACCTTTCTCACTGTTACGACCAACGCATCCCTTGCCCCATGCAGTCACTTACCTCCTCTTGCCCCACTGCCTCTACCGGCACTCACCACTGTTCTCTGACAGGGACCTGCCAGGGTGATGGGGAGGGTCAGTCACTGGGGGAAGGGTTGGATGTTCTGCAAAGAGGAGATATGAGAAGAGTGGAAAACAAAGTGATTTTCTGCTCCTGCTGATGTTTACTACTGGGAGGAGAGATGGCTCCTTTCCCCCTCAGTCCTTTGGCAGCGGTGGGCAAAGTCATGCAAGTAGAGGCCAAGTGACCAGCTGGGCAAGCACAGCCGGTCCATCTCTTTTCCGATACAGAAGAAAACAAACTGTCAGCTGCCCTAGGCTACTGCCTGCTTTGCCTGCTGCTGGAGCTGGCTCCTTACTGGGATAATTTTCAGTACTGTCATTCTGATATGAAGGAAAATAATCCGTGAGGCTGGAGGAAAAAACACAAAAAACATTGCAAAAAAACCCCAAAAAACAAAAAAACAACCTGAAAACAGAGAATTGAGAACAACTGTAGTTCAGCTCGACTCTTCAAATCACTAGCAGTAACATATTTGCACTGACAAATTCCAGATAAATGAGGACATAACTTCAGATTTTTTTTTTTATAGGACGTGCAGCTAGAAAAGGGTAGCAAAGCACTCATACTAAGCGTAGAATGAAACTGTGATGAAAAGTGAATGATTACCACCAGCCTGCTGTGGGAGACTGCTGGCAAGAGCTCCAAATCATATGCTTGTCACACATTTTCTGTAGCTGGTTTTTCGTTTTGAACTGGTAGCTACATTTGTGAAGAGAAGCAGTATAGAGAATTATTTATGCCTATTTTTTTCATCTGTGAAACATCAGTGTATGCAGTGCAATGCTACTACTCGGTCAGAAGTTTCAAAAGCTTTGACAGTGAAAAGGAGAAAATGAGATGCTCAGATGAATGCTTCAAAATGGAGTGCAAGCCAGTGTGACCTTAGAGTGGAGATTAATGGAAGCACGAGTCAAGTGGAGACTTAATTCAGGATTTATCCACTATTCCAAAGTGCTGAATATTTTCTCAATTATTTTTATGAATATTTAAGTATTCCTCTGAATCCCTGAATGCTACCATAAGAGTAATAAGGCAACTAGAAACAATGTTCTTTCTTAAAGAGGCCTTTCTTAAAGGCCTAATTAGAGTCCCAGAGAGGAGAGCACAGTTTTATCCTGACAGTTTATCAGTAAGAAATATTCTCTGGTTTGTTATTACTTTTAACCCCTGTCTGCTTTCTCTCTTTGAATAATAATTTTATGAGTTTATATTGAAGTGTTTCATTTCCTCCTTTAACAAGCTAAATAGAGCACTGTTTATATGTATATTACAGAGTAGCTAATGGTCATTCTAAAATGCAAATATTATAGAACGATATTGTTTGACTGAGCTTAAGTCTTGGGCAATTTTACAAACAGATCAGTTCCACAGTTTCACATGCAAACCCTATAAAATTTTTATTACTTGCCTGTGAAATATTTCTTCATTCCTTCCAACTGTTTCCTGCCTTTTAGCACTGCTGAAAATCCCTCCAACACAGCCTGTGACCTTTTCTGCCAGAGATCAGTAAGCAGAGCCTTCAGAGGAGCCCTTCGGTTGCATGATGCTTTGCATAACTTTGTTGCTGTGACGCCACAGGGAGTCATCTTGCAAAATCCAGTGCTAATTCCGTTTTTCAAACGTTACTGATGTGGCTTAGTTTTTAGTCTTATGGAGGAGTCTGGTGTCCACATGCTTTCTTATCATTGACTTTTATTCATTCTGAATATTAAATAATGTGGTTTCTTGAGTGTATTGACTTTTGGGTATGTATAATCATGTGTAAAGATAAAAGATGGGAATATGCTATCTTTTGTCACTACAAGTGACATTCTGTTGTCACATCATTATACAATAGAAGAAGATCTTATCTTGCATGATGAGAAAATTTTAATGGAGCCAGCATATTCTTCATGTAAACAAGACATATAAGATGATCGTATTTTGCTGACAAGGATTGCATAACCTTATAAAAAGGGCTATTATATATTAGGAATACATGAAGAACGCATGATTAACTATCTGACCAGATAAGGCAGAGAATCTCGGTCAAGAGTGCACAAATACAGTAAACGCTGTTCACATTATTTTCATGCAATAATCCACCATCGTTAATTACATAAAGTATTTGAAGTATCAGTACTTGTGGAAAAAAATTATAGAACAGATTAAAAAGAGAAAAAAGGCTTAATTTCTAAAATTTAGAACTTCCTTAATCAATGTGGTTGCTCATGAAAAAAATAATACTTTTTGAATAGAATGAGGATATGGCCTCAGGTGACATTTCTGAATTCTAATTTTTATTTTTAATTAAGGGAAACAAAGAGATGATCATACCTACAACTGTCACCTAACTTGTGGTTACATGACACAGATGTAGAGTATTTAAGGAAAGAGAAGGCACACCTACTTTTTTTTTACCACCTGCTACTGCTCTGTGTCTGATGAATCTGTATAAATGAGATTAATTTTGCTCAGTAATGCTTTAATTATACCGTTAGTTCTCAGTAATAATTCCTTATATTGCTTACACATGTAGGAATCCATGTTCCTGCTCTTGCACAGGAGAAAATGTAGGATGAAAAAGTTGTCCCTACCTCATATTGCTTCGAGTCCTAAGTATAAAACTAGAGACTAAATGTGGGAAGAAATGAGGGACAGAAGCGCAAGTGTTTGCTGCTCAGACAGGCCATAGTCAAACTAGTCTGTTGCTGGCAAGCCGATAACTCTCCTTAGGGTGTGGGTTTTTTCCAGTATTTGTCTGGGTGCTTTTTTGTTGAAATGGGTATATTTGCACATGGGATTTTTACAAAGGGATAATGGGACTGCAATTTCATAGTGCCTGATCTAACCATGCTTAGCTTGTTGTTCATATGCTTCCTATTACATCTTCTGAGGATGCAGCCTCTTTAGGATTTAGCTTCTTGAACAGAGCCTTTTTTTTTTTTTTAACTCGGTGGATTTCATCTGTTCTTTTGACTATTAACTCTGGAAGTTTTATACTTACAGATAAGTGCAGTGAAATCCAGCATTGATCTTACATAAGGATAACAAAGTACAACTATTCAGCCTACTTTTGGCATCCAGACTTACTTTCTTTAAAACATAAATATATTTTATGCAACATCTACAAAAGCGAGGTTGTATGTTAAGAGAACCTTTGTGTGTTACTAGTAAGGTCATTTGAAAGGCTAAAACCTGAGAGACACAATTATATTGATGTGGACAATGCTGAAAACTTGGTGAAGGTGAGCATGAGCCTTTAATAAGTATTTTGCAATTTTAGGGAGGCCACTGGGAGGAGGATCATGACAGGTAACAGTGTGTCTGCTTTCATAAACTAGGTTTGACTGAGCTGTGTAATGAATATTACCATTTGCTCTAAGATTCATCTTTATATCTTTAAAGGCTAAATTTCATCATGGCTTTCATCTTGTCATATGTTAGTAAGTCTTTCTTTTTTGGATTATCATGATTGGAACAATTCACAAAATAGGATGGAAGAAATTACCTTTCAAAAAATTGGATGCTATGAGCGAATACCATATATGTCAGTCTAGTATCCAGCTGTGAACAGGAAAAAAGAAATTGCCAGTAGGAAATTATCTGATGTTTACTTGGTTCTGCAAAGGAAAAGATGGAGAAGAAAAAATTACACATTTGTCCCAGCCTGTGTTGCAGATTAATAATGGAAGAGTTTCACAAAAGGAATATGGATTCAGATGAAAATTTACATGACAATTTTATGCAGTTAGTCTTGATGCCTGATCAGTTGCTTGCTTCTTTAAAGAAAGGAAATAATACCTAATCAGCTCAAATATAAAGAGCGATATCCACATGAAAAAGGTATGTATTTTCTAAAATAAGTAAGTTTCTATGTTTTGTTCTGTCACTGATTAATATTTTATATTGCCTAAGAGATTTTTGACCTCTCTTATTGCAGAGGAATATTAATTACATACAGGCTCTTAATATTAAAAGAAATTTGAAACTCAACTGGATAATAACCTGAACTACCTGATTTTAACTGGCCTTGCTCTGAGCAGGGTTTGAACTAGATGACCTCCAGAGGTTCCTTCCAGCCTAAATTTTGCAGTGATTCTATGATTAACTCCCAGAATATTCTCTCGTGAGTCTGTCTACCTAAGGGACTTGTGAAAACCACTGCTGTTAGAAGGGAATATTCATTTGTCAGGTCAAGACAAGGGTGGCATGGAAGAAATTGGGATGAGAGGAGGAGGGAGCTAATTAAAGTTGGTTGTAATCTCTACTCTATATTGATAGTTAGCAATAAACATAATCCTCCTGCCACCAGGGCATATCTTTTTTTAATTTTCTTTGCCTTAATCTTTTTGATTGTTCTGGCTAAATCCTGGTTGTTCTCCTTGCTCCTCTGTGCTCAGCATGCTAATAATTGACTGAAAGCAGCCAGGATTTCTGCCCTGGCATGATGTTTCCACTTCTGAAGACTGCGGTTTTGGTGCACCGCCTTCTGCTGCAGCGCTTAGACCCCGGGCAGAAAGCCGGTGGGATGAGGGCTTTACGGTTAATAGGCTCTCTGTTCAGAGTTGGGATATTAACCCTCCTCACCTACTCTCGCTGCTGGGAAGAATAGCTGTTTTGGGGTGACTCTCTCCTTTTACAGTGTATAATGACATTACATATCTTTTGTAAGACTGATCCCAGTTGTATTTCATAGTGCTTTTTGGAAACCTTGGGCCTTGAAGATACATGTTCCACTGTTAGCCCTTTCACTATAATAATCAGGACTTGGAGAAAGACTGTTTACACACTGCTTAATGTACCTGATATATCTGTTTCCATTCTCATTCCCACCTGATCCGCAGCAAATGTGACTAATATTTTGCAGACAGACATAAGCTTTCTCTAACATTGTGCTTAAGTATCTATAGGTGCATGATCCAGCTTCAAACTGGAAGAAGTTTAGCTATGGTATTGAGCCAAAGCCAATTAAATCCTGCTTAGAAGAAAAATGTATTGGATCGTAATATAGCTACATGGTCCCTGGCTGGGTCAAAGTGAAGGCAAAGACCTTTACATCTGCCTGTAAAGTATCATGTAGAGGAATGAAGGTCTGTCAAAAAAGAGGAGAGGGAGAGAAGCATTACCTCGAACTTTACCTCCAGTCTGCCTCTGGTATACTCTGGTAGAGTGGATTTGAAATTTGTCTTTCAAAGTCGTCTGCACTTGCCTCACCTTTGGAAAACTGAATTATTGAAACTGTGGGCAATAGTTGATGTTAAAACAGTTCCTTTGGATTTCTCTTAAATTTTGACGTGATCAGAATGTCCCATTTTACATTTGCAGAGTATACTGTTGTTCTATCTTGGTTTGACGTGACCTTTCAAAAATATGCTTATATTTGTTGTAAGCAATATAATATGGGTACCTTAAAAACAATTTCTAAAAATTTGGCTAGATACGGTGTTTGAATTGGAACAAATGTTATGGTTTTGTTTTCTTTTGGTTTCTTGTTTTTGGTGATGAGAAAGGTTGAGGAAAAGGCTTTGAAAGAAAGAAGTTTTTACTTTTGAGCCCTATTTGCACTTAAGAATACTTTGTACATCTCAAATGCTCATGACACTCAGAAAACTGTTTTTCACCCCACCAGGGGCAGACTCTTCTTTGCTGTCACTGTTGTTAGTATGTGCATTGATCCTCAGAGGTGTCGAGGTCTAATACATTAAAAATACAGAATAGTCCACTGAACAGATGAAGAAAAAAATTTCTAGATTTTGAAATTTCTTGACTACTGAGCATATAAGGTATGAGTCTACAGGTTAACGTGCCTACTTGAAAGCAACATCAGCATATTGAGAGTAGGAGGACAGCAGAAACAAAGGCCGAATAATGTGGACAGCTGATAAGAACAGTAGGAGTCAGAAAGAGGAGTAAAAAGTGTTTCAGAATAAGAGAGAAGTGATGTGATGCCAGATGGAATACTGAAATTTTCTGATTTGATTCCTGGGTCTTCCCTGATAAACTGTGCAGGCTCAGATAGGTCAGTCTCTTTTGTGATTTGTTTTCCCACATCTTTAGACTGAGATGACAACATCTATCTGCTTCATCAAAGTAATGTCAGTTTATCAACTTTTGTACAACATTTTGAAGGTTTAAAGTGTCACACAAATGCTAAATAACATGAAATAAATAGGCTTTTCAACTTATAACAATGTTGTGATGGATTCATAATTATCTTTTTCAAGGCAAAAGTGAATTAAATATGCATATAGGAATTTCTAGGGAATAAATGACCATGTCATGCCTTTGTGTTCATCTCCAGCCCCTAGCTGGGTTTGAAACTTGATGGGAAACAGGAGTTAATGCCTCTCATGAACTCTTCATATAGTATGTAGCAATGGTTCCCAGTGCCTGGCAGTGTGTCAGTCTTGTTACATACCCTAGAAGATCTTCACCCTGATTTGTCTTGGTTGCCTGTATTGAAAGTGAGATGGCAAAGCAAGTCTAAGCAATAATTTATTCATACTGGTTTATGTTTGTGATGAAAATACTTGTCCTAATAGAATTCAGTAGTGTTAGGATGCACTGTTCTCGTTTTCACTGGAGAAAGCCTAAATGAGTGGTTTTACTTAATTGCTTACTATGC
Organism: Phaethon lepturus; assembly: GCF_000687285.1. NCBI lineage: Eukaryota > Metazoa > Chordata > Aves > Phaethontiformes > Phaethontidae > Phaethon > Phaethon lepturus. The sequence goes on along the minus strand of NW_010524468.1, from coordinate 35,663 downwards.
ATTGAACCCCTCTTCTGGTTTTCCTTTCTGATTTGTATTAGACACTTTTTTGTTTTAAAGAAAAACTATGCACAGTTTCGTCTTTTTATTAGAAGCAATTTTTTTCAGATATTAATAATGGGTTTTGTTTAAAAAGAAATACATGATTGTGTCTAGCTCATTATTAGCTCTGTGATAAATGGTTAGTAATTTTGAACTCTGTTAATTCCTTTATTTAAAACAGTTACTATTTTTATCAAAAGCAAACTCTGAAAAAAACACCATATGTTCAGATTATTCTTTTCTCCCTTTCATATTAGTCTAGTTGTGTAAAGGGGCTTTACAATATAGCGTATCCATCAAAACACTGTATCCTTGCTGTTGCCGATGTAAGGATCTGATTCGGAGCTTTCAGTTCTTCAGAGCAGAGTTCCGAGGAGGGATTGCCAATGTTTTGTAACAACCAGCCTAAAAGCCTTTAATTTTGTTGCTGAACCCACATGGAAAAAAAGAAACCAAAAACTTTCAGTCTTTCTGAGTGACTACACTAGATAGTGACTTGACAATGCATTCAGAAATTGAATTCCAGGCTACTTTGTGTATGCAGCTACAGGTGCTGAACACCCAACTTTTCTGTAAGGGAGGTGCTGAAGAGATGGCTTGTTAGTCTGCATTTCAAATGGCTAGTGTGCCAAGTCAAAAGTTCCCATATAAATTGAAATAAATGAAAAATGGAAAAAGGGACAGTAGTGTAGACCTTACGTATGTGGAATCAAAGGTGACACTTAAAGGCAATTGTATGACTTTCCATCCTTATACCAAAATTTCCCTTTTTTCTGTACCTCTCCTTCCTACTGTCATCCATCTCTGTAGAACAAATTATCTTTCTCATATCTATATTTTGGAGTTTTAGGAAGATTTAGACAGGAACCTCAGGGTTAAAATCATTACTGTTGTAGTGCTCCTTCACTAGCTGACAGCCGTGAAAGTATTTATGCAAAGTGCCAGTGTTTCTGTAGTAGGGATTGTAAAACAATGAATCTGTAGCTCTCAGCAAGATTCCTGCATACAATAGGGGAATCACAGTAACACAAGAAAGAACACAGTCAAGACACGTAAAAGATTAGATGAGGTTAGTGATGAAGGGACAAGATAATTGGCCAAGCTCACAGTTTAGTTTGCTTGAGTGCAGGGCTCGTCTGTGCTTCTACTGTAAAAGGACATTATGATTTGTTCAGAATCTTCTTTATGCGTTGCCCTTCAGCTGCAATTTAAGCTTGTTCTGATGGAGGAAATTATGCTCCTTGCACTCATCAAAATAAACGAGTAATTTTCAAGTAGAGAAATAAGAAAATGTAGACTCCCCCCCAAATATTTGCAACCTAAACCACATTATAATCATTCTAGAAAGGTGCAAACATAGAAACTCTTCCCCTTGTGGTTTCAAACTTGTATTCCAGATCCCACTGATGTAATGGAGAATATATACATAAATATATTTTGAATAAAATAGTGGTTTTAATGTTGCATATAAGGAATAATCATTACCCTATTAAATCCTTGATGCTGCATAAATTTGTCAGTTGTGCAGTAAGAGTTCAACATCCTTTTCCAAAAACTTTCGTGAAGGAGAGAAGCTGGAATATTTGTATTACTTTATAAGTTGTGCGAAAGACATAAAATAAACATGCTTTTGGGTTGCATGAGACAGCTGTTAGCAGTAAGGCCATGATTGCTAGTGTGGCATCCTGGTGTCAGTCATACCTGAATGGATGGGTATTTCTGTGCTCCTAAGAGAAAAGGAAATGCTTATGGTATGTGTCCAATTATTAGTGTAGAAGAACTAGCAGCAATTAGTACCAGCTAATACCCTCTTTGGGAGTCTCAGTAAAAAAGCCAGAACTGGATAAGGATGGATTTAACTCCATTTTTGTTTGGCTTAATGGAGCCTCTTCATCAAATTAAAGGTTTATTGTCAGATCGCTGTGGGGTGACTTGCTGGTACAGCAGCTTGTTTGCTCTCTCACATTTTTTTCTCTCTCTGTCTGTATATATGCAGTTGTAGTTAGTAATATGCAACATTTCATGAATTCCACATTGACACAAAGCTTCACTGACAACAGAGTGTTTGTTAGACCTGGATTCAAGGTGTTTTGAGCTAAAGTACCAGCATAGTCAGACGTGTCAGGGAGCTGCTGTGAGTCTCATCTGTGTTCTCTGGCCTTTCATCTCGTGACTTGCACTGCGCGTATGATTTCTAACCTGAAGATTACAGATACCTGCTTTTCTACAGTTAAAGTATGTTTATAAACGAAGTAGAAACAACAAAATTTGTGTAGATTCCTGAAACAGTTGAGACACGGAGATGTTACGGGGACCCGAACGTTGTATTTCAAGCCCAGCTCTGCGATGTGCGAAGATGAAGTGCTGGTAAATCTCTTAGTCCTGTGGAGTGGTCTGCTGCCTAAAAAATGGTTTTGGTGGGTCTTCCTGCTCATTCCAGCTCTGTAGCACATCCCTGTATGGATAGGGAGTAAGAAAACTCTTTCAGAAGACCACTTAAGGTGATTTAATTAAGAATAAAGAAACCTGCCGAGGTAGATTTAAACCAAGAATCAAACCTGGAAAGATGCAAAAGGAGGCATCAAGGAGACCAGTGCACTCTGGTAGTGGTTTCAGAAAGGAGAAGATTTCCTAATTGCTGTGGAAAATCAATGCCTGATGGTGCAAAATTCTGTAGACTTAATATTTTGTCAGAAACAAAATGTTCCAATAAATAGTGCTAAAATAAAATTTCCAATGTTTGCTTAGAATAATAACTTTTATAACATTCACTTCAATGTGAGACTGGAGATTTAAGTTCTCATAAAGAAAAGTTTTGACTAACAGAGACCATCATTGGAGTGGAAAACCTGAGAGAGAAATTTGCTGCTTTTTTCAGTATATGAAATATGTTCCAAATGAAATAGAAAAATAAATTTTGGGGTGGGGGAGGCACTGTCTGTGACACAGTGATAAATCTTTACCTGAAATAAGTATCCACCTCTTTGCTGGTAGCAGGTACTTTTGCAGTGAAGGGAAATAAACTTTGGCAAAAGACTCTGTCTTTAATTGTATCAGCCTATGTATCTCTGACAGCAGCGTAAATACGGTGAGAAGACTGGGGCTTATGGTTGAAGATGATCAAACATAAATTCATTGCAGTTTCTCTGGTAAAAAGAATGAGTAGGTGAAAGCAGAAAAATTATGTCTACAAGGGAGAATTATGTGGTAAAATGAAAGCCTGAAGAGGCAGGATTTGGGGGTTTTTTTGACTTAAAGTTGGTGATTTTAGATGTCTAAAGTGTGCCAGACAGGCTGCAGCTGGCAGTGCAGCGAGCGACACTGCAGCATTTAGCATGGAAATTATTGTTACTTTTGACTACTTTTCTAGCAAGATTAAAAAAAAAAGGGGGGGGAATTTTTTAACTTAATATGAATACTGCATGAGATCCACACTTGTTTTGACAAAAATTTTGCACTTCCCATCTAGACACATTCAGCACCAAAATTGTTCACATTAGCAAAAATCATTGGACGGGTATTAATAAATCAACGCCTCCTTCGCATTGCATTTTTGTGTTAAGAGTTATTAAAGATATAGCTTTTGTGAATAGCAGTTTCAGAAATTAAGTGAATTAATTTACCTGTTCTTCCTTCTCACTCTTCCTTCCATAGTTCAGTATCTCCATAGCAGGGTAAGCTTCAAATAAATTAACATATTTTGACTCAAATGAGATCAAAGTGGCACATACAATTTCGAAAACCAAGTTACAACCTACAAGTTCACCTGCTCCCCTGTATGAAAAGTAAAAGTCAGCTGTAGGATTTCTTTTCTTGCAGAAAAAAATTCACTGTTACTGCTGTTGAGAGTTAAAATACAAAGAAAAGTAACTTTTCTTTATTCAGTGCTCAAATTTTGGAAGCCACATTGTTGGTTCTTATTTTTAAACAGTCAAAAAGTTGTTCAATTAAACAACTAAAAAGTTACTCAGCCTTATGAATAATATGAACAATCCTTTGTATGGTGGCCAACTTTTAATCTGTGGTGAGAAGTACTGTATTTTCTGCAGGAAACATCAGGATGCAAGCCCAGCCTTAAAAGAAAAACACAGGTTTTTCTAACCTATACCCACCAGCTTAGCTTTTAAATTTAAAGGAAATGTTCCTTTACATGTTTCCTACAGCTACTCCAATGCGATTAAGCAGATGTGAGAACAGGAAATGTTAGTGCTTCAGTAGGTATTAATAAATGTATTTGACAGAAGACAAATGTGTTTTGGAAGAAAAATGTTAAGTTTTTGAGAAGCCAAGTGGATATAATTACATTAGCACATAAAATCTATAAATTGAAATAAGAAATTACATTAATGGTGGTCAAGATTTGCATAATGATAATTAGTTTGGGTATTGATTCCATGGACTTTTAGGTATCCTCCAAACCTATTTTTCACCATTAAACTTAACAGCTCCTTGAACAGACATATAATTATAGAATAAATAGCCAAAAGTATGGAGAAAGTTAACAGAATTTTGCAGTGGAAATAACAAGTGATTCAGTAAATTCGTATTTATTGGTTAGGAAGGCTATATTTATGATCTTGGCTTTATATATAGGGTTGATGCAATTTACTTGCACAGTTCTTTGTCACAGATGATGATGGGATAGTAGCTTCCTCAAAGTTGTTGTTATAGGTAATTTTAAGATGATATGTACACCAAAAATCTGATACCATTTTTATCTTCTCAGATACAGGCTGAAATTGTGATATCCATTTCAATGGAATTTTGTTAAAATGAAGTATTATTCATAAACAGGAAGAATAAACACATAGTTAATTTGTGGAATGGACCAAGTGTCATAAAACAAATAGCCAGGAAAAAAAATGTTGAAAGCTGTCAAACCTTGAGCACCAATATCATTTAATTTCAACACAGTAAAGTGTATTTGAAAGTACACTTCATGTATTTGAAAACAGCTTATGCACACCTGCATGCTTTACTTAGTCTATCCCTTGTTTTGAGTCACCCTTCATAAATATTGAGTGCCCGCTATCTTGTTATATTCATGGCACAATCCTTACAGCTCAGAATTTTATTTTTAACAAGAACAAAGTTTATTAGTGGGTGCTGACAGTACAAAATACAGACAGTAAGGCCATTCTTATTACTGCACTTCGTTTTATACTGACAAAACAGAAAAATGCAAATTGTGAATTGTCATTAGCAGCAACGTTCATGTGGGTTAACCTACAGCTGGGAGTTCAATATTACTCATTTTGGTTAACACTGTAATTTCTAACTTCTGTTAATGCCTGATGCATTAATAGCATCCAGAATAACATCATAAAGTGCTTTTAAATGTACCGCATATAGATAAAGTCAATTTATGTCTGGATTACTGGAGGTCTTATACCCATGTTTATTCTTAGAAGCAGCAAACTGAAATGAACGTGATACCACTTTTATTTGGGCTGCCTTTTCCCAACGTCTGACTTCAGGTGGTAGGAAGAAGGATACCTCTGCAACAATACAAAGCTCCAAAGAAACAGAGCTTGTGTTCTAGGAATCCACAAGGAACAATAAGGAAGATGAGCTATGAGCCTTATGGGGTTTGCTGTGGTACTGGCAGCTGAGAGGAATGTCAGATGCCCACAAGAAAGCGTAATGCTGAAGAATACAACCTCGGATGTGCCTTTTCTAACAACACGATTTTCTCACATGCTCTTTCATGAGGAATGATGTTAAAGTCTAGGCAGTAAAATCTGTGATCATCTGCTCTACCAGATAATTCACGTCCAAAGAGATGGTCTGAAGAGGCTGTGAGAGTTAGCTGAAGTCCTGATCAGTAAAGACTATGAAGGTCAATGGGTGGACTGTTTCCACCACGAACATTAAGCTTTAGGAATAGATTCAGACCGTTGCTTTTCAGCCCGGGATTTTCATTTACTTCTGCAGATGGAAAAAGGGGTGGGAGAAAGATGTCCGTCAAGTGTAGTGATCAGATCTGATGTTAAAGATGATTTCCAGTACTACACTAGTGTCAACAACAGGTGGATGACCCAGTGTTAGACCCATCCACGTCAGTCAATCATTGTGCATCTAAATTAGAGAAAAAACAAATTCTGCCAGGCTCCCTGGGCAAGACTGTGTGCCCCATCCCTCCCTGCTGTGACCTGCAGAAATGGAGCCTGGAAGCCTCTGGAGAAAGCTATACCACGTTCTGGGGGGGCCCTGGAGCCAGATGCTGGGGTACTACTTGCCACAGCGTGTACCTGCTGCTCCGCTTGCAGAAGCTGAGCCGCCGCTGGTAATGCTGTCTTCGTTGAACAGGCTGAGTCTCTTCTCTGCCCTTTAGTCAGCGTGACTTCTGGTTTCTTTTCTTCTGTCTGTGTGTTAATACTGGCACTAGATCTCTGTAGAGGGGCTTTTGTTTTGTTTCACTATTTTAATAGGAGTTTCTCTTGATTATTTGGGTGGTCCTATCCATTGTGATGGGCACAGTTCAAGGCTGGAAGCTCAGGGATAAATTATCCGGATGCTTGAGAGAGAGAGAGAGCAACTAACAAAGTGCTTAGACTGTGTTTGCGATGGCAAGGCAGCCTTCTGCCTGAATAGCGAGATCTGAGGGGGGAGACTGAGGATAGGAATGTCTCATCTTCTATGAAGGTGCTTTCTCCTTGGAAATCCCATTTCTGTATTGTGACAAAACCTATCCCTGGGGCCGCGCCGGGACGAGCAGCAGTGCTAGGCATTGTCTCGTCCTGCGACTGCAGCACCTATCATCACATGACAAAACAGGTTTTTTTTCCTTCTCAGGAAAGTAATTTCTCATCAGAGTCCCTGTTTCAATTACCACTTTAGCTGAGGCTAACGCTGTGTCCACCACAGACAGCGCGAGCGAGCATCTATCTAATCCAGACAAAGCAGACAGAATGTGACGTGAGATTCGATTAATTTTCAGTGAACCTCACTTTTGTAGACTGGCCTGTATTCAGCCACCTGTAGGACTGGCTGATACAGAACCACTGCTTTCTTAAAGCCTTGTGGTTGCATATTACTTTCTAGGCTTTTTCTTGAAGTCTGTAACTACTGCTAGTTGAAGGATTTTCTTTTACCTGTCAGATCCCTTTGCTGGAAGATTACTACTCTATGTTCATTTTCCAGCAACGGACAGTCCATGTACATTATTCTTGAACGTAAAATGAGAATACTACTTTTTGTAAATGAGGCCCTCTAAGATTTTAGCTTGTGGACATCCTTCTCTAGAGCATACTCTTAAGGTCACCTATCTATTTCTTCAGCTTCTGCTGATTGTAATAGCTCAAGTAGTGGAAAAAATGAAGAGAGACTGGAGCTGTGCTTACTTTCTGCATTTTGGTTGTGTCTAGTAGCATAATCAGAATAAGTATCATCGATGCAATAAGTACCGTGCAATTGTTTAGGAAAATGGAATAGCTTGTCAGAGAAAGTTGCAATCTAATTCATGTAACTCTTTTTTTTGTACCACTGGCACACAGAGGTGGGGAAACGGCTGACAAACAAAGTGTCTTAACTGAGATAAGAGATAACAACCAGAAGTTTGTCTGCCTAATTTAGCTTCTCTAAAAGCGTGAAGCCTTATGGCAGTAATTATCTTGCAGAGCTATAGTCACTCTGATAAATAACATTTTTTTTCCACTTTTTGCATTTGTGCTTACATCTTTCCTACAAGCTTATACTAAGTTGTAACATCTCATAAAACATAAGGTTTTCTCTGATCAAGGCTCTTAATTTCTGCATAGTTTGATCACCTAAAGTTAAAAATACAAATAATTTTTTTAGAATTGAGACACGATTCTTTGCTGAATTAATTTAACTTGTATGCACAAGACAGTGAACATAATATATGTAATAGAAAAAAGATACCTTTTTCTTTTTTTTTCCTGTCTTGCTTGGTTCTATTTTTCCCTATGAGGATATAATTTCAGTTTGGGTTTTGCCATTATTAACGACAAAAGTCATACAGAATACCCTGGTTTGTCTTATCACAGAGGAAAGCCAATTTTCCCATGTAGATATTTAATCTTGGATGATCAAAATTGTACCTTCCCTCTCTCACCCACTCTCTCCCCCTAAAAGTTTGGAAATTAAGTTCTAGGAGTGCATTAATAAATATTCTGTACAAAAGATTACAGTCCTGTCACTGTCAAGCCTGTCCTCTGCCCCAGTTAAATTCTGTTCTTTTATTTATTGCAGATGGGGAACTCAAGGAGATTTCACCACTACTCACCCTCGGCCTGTTGTCAAAGTAAAACTCTTTACAGAAAGCACTGGGGTGCTGGCACTTGAAGATAAAGAACTGGGAAGAGTGAGTATTATGTATAGAAACAAGAAATATATGAGAAATTATGGATAGAAATGTGACAGTATAAGGTGTTCAGTGCAGCACCTGCTCTGCTGCAGCTGTACCAAACAGTGCTTTTTCTTTTAAGGGTAACTTTTCCCAGTGTTCAAAACATGATACGTTGACTTGGATTACCTTTCAGAAACTTGGCGTCAGGGATCTGTGACTGTTCTCTTTGCCTTGTTTAAAACTTCTTTTTAATTCCTAGGTGGCCTACCGATGCTTGTAGCTATTCAGATTAGGAGTGAAGAGGAGAGAAAGAAGACTTGGCCTGTAATAAATAGAGCAAACAACTGGGGAAAGGGAGGGAAGGTCATAAGTGGTAGAAGGATGCAGGGAGGAAAAGGAGTGACGGAGATAATATGTCAGACTAAAATAAGAGTTCTTCATTCTTGCACTGTATGAGCTTCCCTTCCCTTTTCACATTTTCCCTATCTTGACAGGATCATTTATCCTTCTTAAGCCAGAATCAGGGGCTAGAGAGTGCATTGTATCGTAGAAAGAGGAGGGTAGTGTGAACACGGCAGAGAGGGTCTGCAAATCTCGTCCCCCCCATCTCCCGTTGAAACTCTCCCCTCTGACATGTAAGGCGTGGAAGATAGCTCACGTTTTAATGCTCAGTTCTGCGGTCAGAGTCATGGCTGTTTGGCATTCGGACGCAAACGGAAAGTCAATGCAAAGGTGTAGGGCAGTGGAGAAGGAACTGTGTGGCCATTGTGAACAGTAGCCAGCATAGTCACTGCCAAGGAGCCAGAGAAGAAACGAAACATTAACAGAATAAAGGGGCTGAGGATTACAGATGTGAACAGGATTCTCTTGCTCTGCAACCTTAAGTAGCCAAAGTACAGGTATAGGCCTTGGTCTGCTTCCATACGCTGCAGCTTGGCTGAGTTTCTGGGACAGGAGATTAAAAAGCTTTTAAATTTAAATTAATTTAAGTAGTGGAAATATTTCAAATGTAAAATATTGAATATAACTTTCGCCTTAACTATATCCCGTGGCCCCAGATGGATGGTTTTGTGTTTTTTTCCCTGTCTCCTCTCCCACTCCTGGCTGCCTTCTGACACATCTGTATTTGTCAGCAGGTCAAAACAGTTTAAAGAAGGTAATAACTTTTCCTTTCTTGGTTGGGAGTGGCGAGGGGAGGAAGGCAAAATAAAAACAGGTAATTGAGAGGGGCTAGAGCTGAGCTGACTGCCCTGTTGTCAGAGTCTGACCCAGCTTTCCCTGAGACAAAGCAAGATCTGTAAAAGGTGAGGGAGGGAAGAGCAATCTTTTGTTTCTCTTGCCCATTCTTACTGTCCTGTTGTTCTTTGGCGCAGTCTGCGTGCTGTTGCCAGATGCTCTGAGGTTTGGCAGTTTGTACCAGAATTAGGCTATTAAAAATCATCGCTTTTTGCTGGGTTGTCACAAAGGACAAAAGCCAACACCTTTTTTTCCCCTTTCTTGTGCTGAGATTGGGCATAGCAAATAGAAGTACTTGAGAGATGCTTGGATACTGATTTTACAATTTATAATCCATTCCTGATTTACCAAAAATATCCAGCCTCCGTCCTTGCCCAAAAAATACCTTCTGTAAAAGATAAGTCTATACCAGATAAACCCCCCACCAGGACATTAGGTGCAGTGCACAGTCCTTAACAGCGGAAAGGAACATGAGAAAGGGCATGTTGGCTGTGGTAGCCATCAGCCTGTTTGGGCATCTGATGTGTCCTCCTGCACCTCCCAGGTCTGGCAACACCCGGGGCTGCTGGCAGACACCTTCCAGCTGGTGGAGAAGGTGGAATCTGCCAACTTACCCCTCTGGTTTAACCAGAGTACTTGAGAGTGGCGGTTGCTAGCTTCAGGGGAGATTGGGAAAATATTTGACAGAATTTTTACACAATAATTTTAAGGTACCATGTACACTCATGGTATATGTTTTAGCTTTCAACTAAAATATTACAACTAAAACTACTAAAAATTTCAACATGGTATATGTTTTTAGCTTTTGTTTTGTTGTCGATGTCTTAGTTTTCAGTTTTAAGAGATTTAAATTCAGGTAGCCTGCAAATTCACTTGCAGGAGTGCAGCTAATTCAGGTAGGTTTGTTACACTCTGAAAAGGCCTGACGATACTTCTGCTGGTATTTTTTCTGTACTTAAAAATTCAATTCAAACCTGGCCCTCCTGAGGTAGGCTTGCTGTGGACATTAATTCTCATCTGTCAAGTACTTTCTTCAAAGCATGTGTCTTGACCTGATACCACTTTTCTACATTATTGAAGTTTGCATTTCCTATAACCTGCAGTTACTGTGAAGGTTTTGTCCTCTTTAATCTATAATTAGAAATAGAAGACGGCATCAAAGTACACGATTTGAATTTTGAACTTCCATCACATACCAAAGGGTTTCTTCAGCCACCAAGGGATTAGCTTCTTATGAAAACGGATCTAAGGTGTGAAATGTGGAGCCAACAAAGTTTTCCCCAGAGCTGCAGAGGAGAAGGCATTTCCATCGACCCTGTCACACTTAGGAACTTAAGATGTAGGCCCTGATCTTAGTATGACAGCACTGCAGCTCCTCAGTTTAAGGAGGAGAATAACTAGCTCATGTCAGAGAAGAAGGGATGCAGGCTCATGCTTTCAGTAGAGAGGACAGTCCATACTTACAGCTTTATATTCTCCGTTTTGGGAAGCAGAGGCTGGGGGCTGCTCAGCCTCTGCTGCAGAAGTCACCAGGTGAGCAGCAAGTGGCAGAAGGGTTGTTGTCTGTACTTAGCATCTTCTCTCTTGAAGGCATTTAAGATGTGCTTAACTGACAGGAAGTAGTACTTACTATGCTGCTTGTCTGACATTGCTTTCTTCCTCTAAAAACCCCCAAATAAATCCAGTCGTGAATACCAAGAGAAGATTTTGCTTGCTGGGGGATATTCTTCTGGCTCCCTGCTGTCTGCTTTAAGTGTCTTCAAACAAAACCCAAGTCTTATATACTCTGATCTACGTGAATTGGCAGACAGTTGGACAAACTCAGTTTTCAACTGAAAGAAAAAATGGACACATGTGCTGCACAGGAGCCCAGGAGGAAAGGATGTTGTTTGGATTTGGGAGAACATGAGCTTCTGGAGTCACAGGCTGTGGCTGTGTGGACCTCCACATGCAGTGAACCCCTGAATTTAACTTCTAGCAAGTGAGGCAGGCTGCATCACTGAAGTTTCTTCTAATGAGGAAATGTTAAGAACTTACTTTATTCAAGTATCTTTGAAATGTGTGGCACAGTGTTTGTGTGACTGACACTGATCTGGCCGCTTTAGTAGTTTTTGTACGTGCACACAGAAGGCAGAACTGATGTTTGCATTTGTATGTGCAACAACTGAGGAAGCTGAAGAAGCCTTCAGAGTTTGGAGTAAACACTTCTGAAAAATCAGCCTGGTGGTTCTGAAACTCAGGGATCTGTCTGACACCACTTTTCCTTGTTCGGTACTTTGTGTACGAAGATGTTCAAACCTAGTAATTCAGAGTGACAGCCATTGTGCTTGCTTAGCACGCAGGTGAATACAACGTGAGAGCAGCAGGTGGTGTTTGATTGCTGATACTTTTTGAATACAAGAATATTTCAGCCTTGTCGCTTTGACTATTCAGTGAAAAGGGAACTGTTGTCTCACAACCTGCTTGTCATAGTCAGCTGCAGCCAGCCATAATCAGCTGTGCAGTTATGGTTTTTTTCATTGGTGCTGTTACTTTGCATTTGATTTAAAAACATTATAAAATAGCTCTACTGGCGAGAGAGTACTCGCATACTCGCATGATTGCCTAGTTTCTGAATGCCGACTGCACCAGGCATGTTCGTTACCTTCTGCGCTGCGTTCGAAGGGCCACAGAGCAGAGGCGGTTTCGTACTGTGAGTGTGTTAATTTAAAGCCTGCCATCCTGGGGAATGTGTTTGTCCATCACATTTTGAAATGACTGAGGTCTTGCAGGTCTGAGTTTTTCTGCCTTTTCTTCAGTTTTGGAAAACGGTAGGAGATTGCTTCCGCTCCCCCTTTTTCGCTTGCTCCCCAAGCAGCCTGCCTGCCGGCGGCCTGCTGTGTCTGGCTGGCTGTTACTGGTTCCGTGCTAACAGGGGTTTTCTCTGCAGCTCCTCTGAGAATGCCTCTCGCCAGAAATTCTTGAGATGTTTTGTGTTCAGGCATTCTGTCTCGTAGGTTTGGGGGAGAGGCTGTTTGGGAAGGACTTAAAGGCAACTTTTATCAGTTGCTAAGATCTATTAAGGTAAGTGGTTCAGCTGGCAGCATCGGCAGAGGCCCATTGATTGCATAAATTGCAAAGGCTTCCCGGTTCTTTGTCAGCAGCAGTGTTTTAGATAGCTCGCTCACGGTGTACCTGTTCAGTTTTTCTGTTTGACTTTTGTTCCTTTTTAACCACCTGTTTCCTGAAGCCTTGCCTCAGTGTTTCAGCTGTAATACAACCATAGCTGAAAAGTGAGAGGTCACTCAATAGGTGAGATGATGGAGCTTGTCTAAAACACTGATAAGCTCCCTTGGTGATCAAGAACTTAGTAACCCTTTCTTTAGGGGTTCCCTAGGTGCGGACTTCTCTAAGGGAGTTACTTTCACGAGAGCCATCTCCTGTTCCCATTTCTACCTCCACTCTTGTCCCTTCCCTTCAGCTGCTTTTGCTTCATCCTCCCGGCAGCAGCACATCGTGACTTGGCGCTCGGAGGACGCGAGCGCGGTGCTGTGCTTGGCAGGCTGCTGCTGGGGCATTCCAGGGAGCTTCACTTCTTGTCAGCAGCTTCTGGCTTTCTGACATTAACCTGTCTTTGGACAAGGGCCTGGCGTAACTCAGAACAGCTCCAAACTTTGAAGTTAGGGGAGAAGGTGACTTAAGAGGAGTCAGTAGACATTTCTATTGAAAACAGGTAAGTGTCCCCTAAGTAAGGCTGGGGCCAGAGTTACACAAACAACCTCTGGTTAAAAGGTCTCTACACTTTTCCTAGTCACCTATTTCCTATCCCAAACCAGCTTCCATAATTTTTGGTCTATAACACTATTTTCAAATCAGTAAAACAGTGTATTTAACTAGGAAATTTTTGTATATCTTTGCTCAGGCAATGCCCAGAAGCATAAATTTGCATGAGCCAAATAATAATGGGTGCTTATTTCACAATGTAAAACTTGCCTGTCCTCTCTGCTTGCACTGGCACCTTTTCAGATCACTTCATTTTAAAATACGAAAGAAAAAGCCTTCCATAGAATGAATTAGTCCTGTTGCATGATGAAAGCTTCAACAAATGCAGTTGAGGGAACATACGATCTTATGTGTCGGGCACTCACTGTTTTTCATACTTCTAAATAATCACAAATTGAGTTAGAAGTGTCTCTGGCAGTTAGAGAACTTGGTTTCTCCAGTTCATTGTGGGGCTTCTTGCATCACCACGAGTGTATTGTTTATTCTGAGCAGAGCTGGCCATGCTGCTTATGATTAAGGCCATGTGACATAAGATTCAGTTCTCAGTGGCTTGTAACTTAGTCAGACCTTAAGTGTTGAGGCTAAGATTTTTTATCCTAGGTATGGAATAAGGTGAAAAGAAAATGTGAATTTGGTTAACGGCAAATCATTTGTAGCACCATTTGTGCTCTGGAAGAGCCCATCAGGCATGAGAACTTCTTTTGTCTCATATAATCTTCTGGTTTTCTTGCTGGGGACCGTGCAGTTCGAAGAAGGGCCAGGAAGCTGGGTGCCAGAAGCAGCAGGGGCTCCCTGGGCTGGCAGGGAGCAGGGCAGGGTGGGGGATGCCAGGGCAGCCCCAAGCATCAGGCACCTCCCTGGGGTGGAGGTTGAGGGTTTGGTCTGCTTTTTCAAGGTGGCCCAGGCTGTGTTACAAAGAAGAGACTGTTGATGGGCTGCATCTTTATTTTCTGTAAGGTTGTGTGGTGTGAGCTGTACTGAAGGTGAGATAAGGGTTTTCTGTAATAGCATGTTAAGTGTCACCTGCCTCTCAGCCAGGGCATTAAGGAGCAGCTGCAGATCTTTTTCACTTTCATCTTCACAGTGAGGCAAAACTCAGCATAGTCTGCACAGAATTACCATGATGAACAGTGTCCAGTGCCCAAGGTCTGAGATCTCAAAATGTGTCTTAGACCACCCCAACTTGTAAAATCTATCTATCTCATTTCAAATACTTGGGTCAAAAGAGTGGGTAATTCCAGCACTTGTGTTCGACTGCTGAATATCTTGTGTTTGGCTGGAAGTAGGGAATGGTGAGGGGGAGCAGCTGGCATGCAGGGACATGAGTTGGCTGAAACTGAACTCAGCTGCAAGTGTGGGATGGGGGAAAAAGTAGAGTTTATCTTGGCTTTTGATTTTTCTGAGGTGTGCTTATGACTTGCCAGTCTGCTTGCCCCTTAGCTTCGCTGGTCCCTTTTGAAGGCTGCATTTTCTTTTGACAACAGGACAACTGCAGCCAGGGGTGGTTAGCTTGAGAGCTTTATCTAAACATGGGAATACCGATAGGAGGTATTTCTGCACAGCGCTTTTGACTCTGAACCTTCTGCTTGGTTATCTGCTCTGAGAAAGCAAGATTCTTCTAAATTTGGTTAGTTCAAGCTTTGAGAGTATTTTGGACAACTCAACTTTTCTTTCATACCTTTAAAAGAAGATATGATCAATGTGCCAAAGACAGAGGAGAGTTAGTAGCTGCTTGGCTGGATTGACTGTTTGGCTCAGGTGTACTTCAAATAACTTCTTCTCTGTGATCCACCTGGACACAACTGACTCACAATAAATGATGGTTAGTTAAGTTGTGAAATGATATTGGCTTCCTGTCTTTCAACCTGTCATAGTTTAAGTGCAGGAGAGAAACATTTCCAGCCATTCCAGCCATTAAGAAACAATGTTTTGAGAACGTCACCTTGCACAAATCCATAAATGTGTTGCTCTGTAATATTCAAGAATTCTGTGTTTATTTTACATCCAAATGAGGAGAGGCATAAAGTGAACTTGCCACTTTTTCAGTTACAGTGTGGTCTGAGGAAATGGAATACTAGGTATAATCAGGGCACATAGTCAAGTACTTTTAATGATCATGAGATGATTGGATTTATGGAATTATCTCAACCGACACTGTTCTGATACTAATTAATTTGCTTTAAATCAGCTGAAGCAATGCAATGCACAGCAGCTATGTTTGGTGTGTAGCATTCTGGTCAGTAATAGTTCATTACACTTTTTCATGCAGCTTACCTATTAGTTTACTTATCGTAAACACAGTCCTAGACTAACAACTCATAGTTCTCTGTGCTGCTGCTGAATAATATACTACGGTGATATTCACAGGTGTAAGAACAATAAGATAAATTAAAATAAAAATAAATTAAAAATAATTCAGAAATGTATGATGTAGTAGGAATTTTATGAAACCTTTAGAAGTTTTACGCACAGTGAAAGAGTATCGTATCCTGTAGGTGAATTTTATATCCACCAGATAAGACATATGAATTGATACCATTTTATTTTTGAAAGTAGATTATAGAACAACAACGAAAAGATTAAAATCCCTTAAGCAGTGCTGAAAGGAAATCTAAGACAGAATAGCCTCGAAAGTTTCTCCATGGACGATGGCAATGACGTTGCATTCAGGGTGCCATAATGGAGAGAATGCTTTTTATACAAATTGCAGCAACTTCTTATTTTTCCTATCAAGGAACATTTGCCCTATGTTTTGGTTTCAGAGATTTCATGGTACACTTTGTGCCACTGATGATATGGTACACAATGGTTAGTATTGCCCTGAAGGGCAATATTAGTATGAAGTTTATTGTGCCTGTCAAATGCTTTGTGTGCATGTGTGTACCTGTGTTTATATGTAATGATAAAAAGTTTGATGACAAAGTTCTTTTAGCTCTCATTGTTTAAAGCTGGAAAGCATGACAAAGTGTAATAGAAACACAACGCAGTACATACTTTAAAATATTCTGCCAGATACTATTCATTGTGAGAGCTTCGAAAACGAAGCTCCAAAATACTTCTTTAAAAATTCAGAAAAGGAATTGTCAGTACAGAAGTTATGAATTAATTATACGCTTGTCTGCTTATATTTTCATCAGCATTCTAAAAACTCAAGAAGTTGACAGGAGAAAGATGTCACTTGAGATGCATGAGCTGTAATAAGCTGTTACAGGACAACAGAAACTGCAGCCTGTAGAAAAGGAAAAATTTGTAACGTCACCTACAGTCCTATGTGAATGCCAAGTGATTAAATGCAAGGAATGAGTAATAATTCTGTTTATACAGTCTCACACTTAAAAAGATTAACAAACTAAAAATCATTCTTTGTTTGATGCATCAGAACACAAGGGTTTCCATACTCATAATGCTTTTAAGTGTTTTTTAAGGGATGGCTTTTACTCAAAATGAAAATTGGCTTGTTTCTTGGGAAAGAAGGAATAAGTTCTGTTATAAATAGTGTTAGCTATGCATTTGCAAAAAGGAAAAAAAAAAGTAGCTTCCTGATTTATTAACACCAGAATATACTGATTCTTCTGCTCGCTCTTTAAAAAGTACTGAACGTACTCAATAGTTCTGACGGGTTATTTCTCCCACTGGTGTCATAAAGGTTGCACGCTTGCTTAGGGGTGATGCATCATATTTCTCTGCTTCGCTAGAGCTCCTGATATTAACTGGATGCAGGAACATGTTTCTGCAAAATTCCGAGATGAGAAGCTGAAGGCCTTCAGCTTACGTCATTTTTCAGATGATTAGATCTGAATGACACTATTGTAATATTTTTGGCTTAATAATATCTGTTAGATTTATGCTTGCTTGGAGATATTTACTGCAATCCTTGAGTTAACTTTCCTAATAACACAGAGGAGAATATGTTGTGTTTTATGTATGTGACACAAGGCGCAAGTACTATGTATAACAAATTAACTTGATGGTTAACATTCTGATTAATTTTAGTTTTCAAGAAATGAAAGATGTGAAGAACACTGCTTTTTAGAGTGTTGTTAATTTTGAAATACCGCTTCGTGATAATGGTAATTCAGAACTCACTGAATGTTACGGAAGTCTCGCAAATAGTGTGTTTAGAGTATTTTAGAGCCTAAATTGTTTCAAAAGTAGTGCTTATAATAAGAATGAAAGAAAATTATGTTTCAGCAGCATTTAACTGCTAAATGTGTGACTGTGGGTAAGGATTTCATGAAGTAGTCATATTTAATTGTACTGGATATAAATGGATAAACTTTCTGGATGCTAATAAATAACTATTTAACAGCTT
Organism: Phaethon lepturus; assembly: GCF_000687285.1. Classification (NCBI taxonomy): domain Eukaryota; kingdom Metazoa; phylum Chordata; class Aves; order Phaethontiformes; family Phaethontidae; genus Phaethon; species Phaethon lepturus. Next base: position 18,000 of record NW_010524468.1, on the reverse strand, counting down.
GTGACTAATATTAATCTAAAATTAATGGTTAGCTAGTGAAACGAACAAGAAATTTATATGAGTGTTTTTTAAATTAAATATTTAAAATTCAGTGTATTTCTTATTTTTTTATATGTCTACCACTGTAGATTAAACAAAAGGTTTGTGTCATGTCGCATGTGAACTGGACATAGTATGTCATTTAATATACTCCATTTGCAGCAAAGATGCTTTGGAATTAATCTCGTTTCTGCAATGTTTACTATAATTGGCTTTTATTAATGCTAAGGATAAAAAAATGGAGTTGGTAAGAAAGAGCGTATTTTGTTTTTCTTCACTCAAGCAATGTCACTGCTGGAGGGGCAATCTGTTACATAACACTACGGCAAATTGTTTCAACAGGATGTTTCCAGCAGAGCACAGAGTAATGTAAAAGTTTAGGTTCTTGCATAATTGTACATGACCATTTTCAGGTCTCCACTGTTCCTTTTTGTTTAAAACTGTTAGTTCACAGTGAACTAACAGGAGGAAATTTTATTAACTCATAATATGAAGATTCCCATTTGTAAGAAAATGAATGAGTTCATTTTGGAAATTTGTCTATTACAATAAGATTGAGTCAACTGGTTTATTAGATTTATGGAATCTTTTTTAGTCATCTTTCAGATTGGAGGAGATTGCAACAAGAATCTTCACTGCTTAGAAGTTTCCATTGAAGACTAGCAGATTTTCTTTTGTATCAACTCGTTGAAGTTTTTATTTTATGACTTGCAGGTAGTGTTGTATCCAACATCCAATAGCCCAAAGTCACCCGATCTGCATAAAATGATAGTCCCCAAAAACAGCCAGGACAGTGACTTGAAAATTAAACTGGCGGTGAGAATGGATAAACCACCTCACATGAAGCACTGTGGGTAAGTGTCCATTTTCTGGCTGGCTGTGTTTATTATTTTGTCTCGCTGTGCCCATGTTTAACCATAGGTAGCTAAAAACATAAAGTTTGTAAAATACTATAAATGTGTACAACAGTTCCTATAGTATGGCATTGTGTTATATCCGTGCTTTATACATAAAATTTGGAATAGTCAGGAATAACATTCATTTCAGATGTTCAGTGATGTGTAAAGACAGATGATGAGCTAACTCTGAAATGCAGAACTAAGAGTACAGTGTCACTTAGAAACTGGTTTTGAATGTTACAATTTATAGCACTTTGGAAAACAAAGTTGATATCCAGGAGAAACATATTTTTCCTTTAAAATAGGATTAATTCTATACCTGAATGTGATGGTACGTGCAACGTAGTCTCCCCTTTTCTTTCTCTGTCTGCTGTATGGTGTTTCACTTGAAGGGAATTTATGTACTGATACCAGTTTAAAGATGTTTCTCTGTCTAACACTGAAACTATATGGAATAGATTATTCATGAAGACAGCTCCCGTAGCCAGCTGCCACCACTATTCCTCATCCCAACTGCAAAAACAGGTAGTGTCACCAGCAGTAAGCAAGGCTGTATCTGTTGTTATAAAGCAATCACCAGGGCTGTTTTCCATCCTTCTGACTTCTTCTAAATTAAGCACAGGTACATTTCAAAAAAAGAGGACATTTCAACATGTTAATGTAGAATTAATGTAGTGGCCATACTATTTAGATTTCTTTTTAATCTCCTGTTAATATCTGCTTGTTGTATACAGACAGTAATAGCCAAAATTTCCTATATTCAATACTTTAAAAAAAACCCCAAACTTATTTAAGTTTTGGCAAAGCTGTAATTGGTTGGACTGAAATATCCAAGGTATCAACTTCAGCCCTCATTTTGGTTTTGGGAAAATTTGACACAAATGATCAGGACTGTAACAATGAGATTTGCTGGCTGGAGACCTGTGGCTGGTGACCAGGATCTGGGAGGAAAGAGAAGGAAACCAGTCACGGAGCCAGTGGGGGAACTGGAGCTGCTGTGCTTGGACACTGGGGTTGCAATGAGAAGACTTAAGAAGTAGGGCTGCAAATACATAAGGGAAATGGGATAATGTGGCAGGAGAGAGCAGGAAGACTGGGCTGACGTGAGTAAGTTGGGGTGGAGAAGACCAAAGGAGGAGAGAAAAGTGTTTGTCTGGACTAAAGCATGATGCTTTTCTGCCAGTCCCCACCCCCCGCCCTATTCATTTGCACTCACCAAACACCTCTGGAATGGTTTGGTAATTGTGTCCCCATTTTTCATCCCATCACTGATAATGCTGGGGTTGTGCTGTCTGCAACCCCAGTTAGGGTGTAACATGCAATTTATTTTGACCTGGGTCCGGAAACAAGGGCAAGGCTCCAATGCTTCTTCCCGTCATGCTCCTGGGTTTCCCCAGAGGCTTTCTTGGCTGGGAGCTGTTTTTCTGCAGTCTTCAGAGGGTCTTCCTAACTCCCCAGTTTGCTTTTTCATACTGGTTTATGTCATTATTCTTCTTGTATGAGCATTAAATGGATTGCCCAATCAAATATGACTTTCAGTAATTTAATTCAATCATTATCTCTTTCATCTGCTGCTGCTGGTTACTTCCTCGTGCTGATTTTGAATCCTAATCTCCTGGCACAGTTGTTTACTTCTTCATTTACCTCAGGGTCACTGCTGTCACTATTGTCCAGGCAAATATTGTTGTTCTTCCCACCAAAACTGCTCAAGGTCCGTCATCATTTCCCTTTCTTTATAGCCAGTAGCTATAACGATTACTACCTACACATTTGTCTAGAGAAGTTAGAGCATTGAGGGAGGGCTGTATGGACTCCACCATAAATATATGTGAAATTAAATAAAAGGCTAATTCCTCTAATAACCTTTGAAAAGGTTGACAAACTACTGTGTGATAGCACTGGAGTTGCAGTGAGAGGAAGGAGGAGTGTGTTTGTTTGGAGGAAAAAAAACACCTGCTAGAATTGCTATTAATGTGTACAGTCAGGAACCATTAATGTTATGAAAAGCCATCGTCCAGGCACTCTCCACAGCCTTCTCTCTTCTTTCTGGATGAGTATAAGTTTTCAGTGGTCATTTGCTATTTTTTCAAGAGGGATTCCCACCTGCTTCAACACACAGATTAAAGCTGTTCTGGTTCTGAACTGATACTGCGTTATCAGAGAAATCCTCAGTTGTGAAGAGGCTGAAAACACGCGGTGGATGATGGACCATGTTACAGGAAGGCAAGGGAGTACTTTGCAGTTAGTTGAGGGATGCCTCAAAGACCTGGCTTTTATTCCTGTTTGGGCTGCACAGAAGGACCTGTCAATAAGAGCCTGACAACGAGCTTCTCCACCTATAGTAACCACTGGTATGTTATTTGTTCCCAGTGCCCAGCTTGGTAAACTGGAACCTGATTTCATAGAGGTGCCCGACACAGCTACTAGCTGAAATCAATGGAAACTGGGCTGTAAATATACATTGTGCTTGGAGAGTCTGAATATCCTAAAAATTAGATCTTCATCTTAATATCTGCAGCCTGAAATTTTTAGTACTTCAGTTCTCCCGTTACGAAGTGAGAATAATACCACCTCCAAGCGTCATAGAGATTTGAAAGTAAATTTTGGGAAGCAACTGGTACAAAAGGTTCCTGCGAACCTCACGAGCTGGGGGAAGCAGGGCATGGTCACTTTAACAGGTGGCCAAAGGCTTATGCCCTGCCGGGCAGCGTTATTGCGGTGCCAGGCTCTGCAGCTCCCTGGTAAACCTGCAGAAGGTAGAAAAGCAAATAACTTGGTGCTCTCTACAAAGCAGTGTTTGCATTAACAGGCAACGAAACAGGGCACAAGAGAAAATAAATTGTTGAGGAGCTGGAAAGCAGCTGCTGCTATCCTGAATAGTGAAAAGGGCTGGGAGGTTTTGGGGTTTTATGTTGTTTTATTCTATGTTATTTTATTTTTAGTATGTAGTCAGATATTTAAGCAGGGTGTCACAGAGTACACAAAACGAGGGGAAATAAAAGGATGAAAGGATGTGATCGTCCTTACTGCTGGAATTTTGTCATGTTAGCAACTTGAATTTTAAAATATTAGTAAGAGACTTTTAATGTAGTTAGTGTGATTATCCCAGTTCTAGTTCTTCAGTTTATTTTCCAGAAACATCTCATGCTTTATCTTTGCCCAGTCTTTGAACTAGACAAGGTTTGTGGGTCGGTGTGTGTCAACAAGCTAACATACAAGATTCGTATTTGTCTCACAGGAGAAAAAGGCAATCTGTTGGCATATGGGTAATGCCCTTCAGCTAAGAATCTCAAAATTTATTCAAAGCTGAATTCAAATTTTACCCCACAGCAAACTGCGGAAAGAGCGGGTTTATTAGATTAATTATCTATCATTAAAAATAGTAATGCTGGTACTAAGAAACCGTTCTTGCAGATAGAGGAGCTATGCTCAAATATTTCAATTTCTGCAGGGTCAGCAAAACCCACAGGCCCAAGCTAATTGTGGGTTTACAATTTCGCTCCTTTACTAAAGTTTCTCCTATTTAAGACTGGCTTTGCTTATTGACACAGGGGATGTGCTGAAAGACTTCAAAACCTGTCTCACATTTATGCTTCAAGAATATGCAGTTTTACAAATTATACTGTCTTTTACTTAAACTGAGATTTTTAATTCACAAGTAGTATGGACTGCAGCACCTTCAGGTTATGTTCCTTCTTTGGATTTGCACAGTCATAACAAATAATTATATTACAAATAAAATTATAAACTTGGGATTTTTTTCAATACAAATTGTAACCTTTGTAAGGGCAAGAAATTAAAATCCTTATGACAACACTACTATGAGTATGAATTGGAGTTCGTCTGTACCTCGGTGATAAAGAGGTAGCTTTGCTAACCACGTTATTTTTACACTAGTGTTTATGGTGCCACCTTCATCCAGCTAGTATAGCGTTACTCCACTAATGTGATTTTTAAAAAAAAAAAACACTTGATCAAGGAAAGACTCAATGATTTTTCCATGCATTCTGTTATGTGCTTAAAAAATAAGTAATACTCATGCATGTCGTATAGTAAACATAATCTTACTCTTTATTGTAGTTGGGTTTTTTTAATTCTTGCATGAAGGGCTCTCAAAGTATGAAACAACCTGAAGGATATATAATCATCCTTTGCTATCTAAACCCTGTCAATAGATTACAAGGAGGATCATGCACAGCTAGAAATACCGAGTGATGACAAGATAAATGTCACTCATTAATGGGGATTTGTAGAACGGTCCCGAGTACTGATAGTTCATGACAATTCAGATTTGTTTCTCATAATTTGTAATGTATTTGTCATCTTCTCATAGAATGTGGTAACCTTTTCCTGATACAAAATGCAGAGCTCATACAAGATTTTTTTTTTGTCTTCAATATTAAGGTAGCAAAGCCAACATCTATACAAAAGGAAGTTTTATAACATTTCTATCAATTTTTTCTGTTGCAATCTTGAATATAAAACAAATCATCAGAGGAAATAAGCAAAATTTGGCCTAAAAACTTCCTATATAAAATGCAAAAAGCCTGTTGATTTCTGTCGAGTTAGAATAGCAGTGTTAGGGAGGTACTGTTTGCTTCAGGAAGGCTCACTTGGCTCTCCTTAACGCATCATTAAATTAGGGTTGAAAACCCAAGGAGAACAGGTTAATCCACTCATGATACGTGGGTTACTGTAAATACCTAATGTGTTTTTTTTAATGTGCCTTTGCATATCTGTGTGCATTTAAAGCATGCATTATTTTTAACAGTAGATTTTGTGTCAGTTGAGTTGTCTGTTAGCATAGCCTAGTGGTTACTGAGCGGTATTATTCTATTGCTTCTGATCTAGAAATAAAAAAGGAATACTGAGATTTTTTCAAACAGCTTGCTTTAAAAGGATGAGTAACGTTTAATGGTCATACCAAAAAAAGGAAAATAAATAATAATGTAGTGAAATTCTTACAAACTGAACAGCCTGAACAGGACAATATTACAAAGTACTCTTATTTGGGTTTGGCTTCTGAAGAAAAACATTTCAGCATAGCTCTTGTCCACAAAGTTTCCAAGATGTGAAAGGGAAAATTCATTTTTATAAGTTCTGTTCTGCTTTCTGCTACAACATACTGCAAATAGAAATGTTATACCTTTAATTTCTTGAACTTTTGTGTTTGGAATATACATTCTACAAGCACTTGAATAGTACATGCCCAGATTTTATCTGTCTCTCCCCTGTAAAGTACTTATTTTGGTGACTTTTTCAAACTTGTACTCTCCAAAACTGTAAGGAATCTGTGTGATACAATTTTTCTCTCACAGCTTCTTTTAATTATTAATATTTTTCTATGGGTGTATTTTCAGAATATAAAGATCACCATGAGTTTGCTAACCTTTTAAAAAAATCTTCTCTTATGCACTTGGAATTGATTGAAATGTTCTTAGGAGGGCATTTATAAACAATATAGCTAGCTACCGGTTCCTGTATGTGACTGAAGTATCACATTTCTCCCCCTGCTGCTGTAGTTTTAGAGCTAAAGGGAGTCTGTGAGATGAATGCCCTGGTTAGCAGCCTTCCAAGACGCAGAATTAGAGGATAAGTAATTTTCCCCTCTCATTTTTGTGACACTTGTCTCCCATTGACAAAAGAATTCATTGGAGAGGAAGGTGAGTATGATTATCGCTGTTTTACGGATGAGAGAAGTGAAGCACAGGAATGCGCAGAGATCACCCAAGGTCACAGGCAGTTCAGTGACTGAGCTGAGGATACACTGGGCTCTGCTGGCTTCTCAGTGGGCAGGGTTGCAGTGTGTGACTGTCACCTGGATAAACCATCGTCATAGCCACTGGTGAGCTCATAAGTCAACCGAGAAGAGCCAGGGGGACGCTGAAGTTAGCCAGAATAATGGTAGTACCACCTCTTACATGCTGCTTGTCCATGGTCACCTGGCAAGGAAGGGCAGGAGCAGGAACAGAATTAGCTTTGTAACTTCAAGGTGTGTATTCTGAAGGCTTATCTGAAGATGAGATCTGCTCCCAGTATCATTATTTCAGAGAAATTTGCAAGGTGACCACATTGAAATTAGTCTGTTTCAATTCTGCATTACTTTTACAGAGAAAGTAAGATGTGCAGGAATACAGTCATGCTTCTCTTAGCAAGTGCTGCGTGATCTCTGTCACAGATAGGTCTTTGTGTTGTATATAATGAATTTGCAACTGGTTTCAGACCTTCCTCTGAGCCAAAACACGTAGATCCGTCAGAATAATTCTAAATAATTTGCTATACCAACATGAAAAAAAATGAAATAAAACCAGATTTCAGCGAAGCTAAAATGTCAAGCTTAGTTTCTGTTAGAACCAGTAGGTATACAGTGGCTTCAAAGTGAAGAAAAGCATTGGAAACCTGTATGTATTCAACATCTTAGAAAATCCTTCCTAATACTTTTTATGATATGGTGATATGCACATAGACTTCTTCAATTAGTAGTATTTTCCGTTAGATAAAAACAAGAACTTTCTACATGAATTTTCAGCAGTCACTGGAAATACTTTTCTCATTAGTGAAGACTGTAACATTTTTCTCTTATGAAAGGGAGAGGGGGCTATCTGAGAGATTCCAGTTCCTCTTTTTAATTTGTTATCAACACACCATAATTGCCTGAAGCAAGGTAAGTAGGTTTTTGTCTAACTATAGCATATGTAAACTCTTCTGTATCTGTTTATAACATTTAATTTGTCTTTCCAAGTTGGTACATAGCACATCTAACTGAAACCATAGTCAATATATTAGCACCATCTAGCTTCCTGTTTGTTGCTATTGCACTTTTTCTTCCAGCTTAAAAAGGGGTAACAGCGTGCCAACTTCAGCTGCTGCTTCAAAGAGCAAGGTTCTCGCTGTCCTTTGGTAGAGAAGGCTTATTTTTCAGTTTGTGAACGTCAAGACTGGGAAGCGTAAACAAAGTCAAATGGAAGGAACTGTTGAGTTTCTTTGAATTTTGCAAACTAGCATCAGATAGTTTGGAATCGTTTTCTCATTGTTAAGTCATATGACCTTACTATTGCAGCCCAAAATTTAGAAATTTAAACTATGTCAGAGTTGTCTAAGTTCTCTCGAAAGTCACTAGGTAGGGAGGAATACCTTGACAGGGTTGTTTATCAATGCTAAGATGCTGATTATAGGAAAAAGAAAAGAAAGGTACACTGGAGTTGGTAAGGTAAACTTTTCTCTGTATATATTGCATTCAGAAGTACAGATTCTCTACTAAATTAAAATAAATGCCTAATCACCGAACAAAAAAGCTTTGAAAGATGAAGTACCAGAGCAACAGGTGGACTTCAGTCATGTCAGGTGCCTAAGTGATTTTTAAAACCTAAGTCTCCTTTTATTTTAAATGAAACTTAGGGTACTTTGATAGATAGTAAGACAATTTCACTACAGATGTCCCTACAGTTCAGAGAAGTATCTTCACTTTTACTGATACTTCTTGTTTTTCTTACTAGCTATACATTTTGATCTTTATAGATAAAATAGTGTCTATGTATATACTCTTATGAAGATGAATGAAATTAAATAGATATTTTATGTGAAATAAATGTCACTTCAGTTAATTCTTCTGAAGATTTTTTGCTTGCACTGGTGTGAGTTTAGGGTTTGTGATATCCTCTGACACATATAGCTTGTTCTATTTGGTAGCAGTCATTCTTGATTTGTGTTTTTAACATCTGCAGTTTTGTTCAGAGTACCTTCTTATCCTAACATAAGAACAACAGAGTTGTAAGAAATATGGCTGGAGTATATCAGCACTCTTTATAATTCCTATTACAATTTCTATTACAATTAGTCCTAATTAGTCTCAAATAAATTTAGAAGTTAAATCTTTCTGCAAATATCTGACAGAGATTGCCCACTGCCGTTTACAATATCAGGGCTTCCAGTATTTTGGGATGACCTGTGATCCATGTACAAACTAGAGGTTTTTAAACTACCTTTGTGCCATTGATGACAAGATAATCCTCTGCCACTCATTCCTCATGTGTGGGTAAAGGGTGCCTGCCATGAAGGAGAGCCTTGATCTTCCCCTGAGTCTTGATTCGCTAACCACATAACCAAAAATGCTCCTGTTTCCTGAGTTGTTACCATGTGAAAACTTGCTATAACATGTTGAAACACTGGGATGCAGCAGTCTGCTGCAAGCGGATCCCATCGCAGGAGTCAAGTGTGTATTCAAGTCAGATGGGTCTGGACAAAACTTAGTCACTCCCTCTAGCTATGATGTTATAGTGTGCACAAGGTTTTCCTGCCTCTCCTGTTACTGGCAAATGGGACAATGTTTGCTAAGTGTAGTTGGCCTCAAAATTAGTCCCCAAGTTGTCCGAAGAACCTCGTTCTCGTCTACTGATGTTTCCGAAGAGTTCATTATAAGCTAATGGGGATGTCAGTAATATGGAAGATGAACAGAAATCTAAAGGGGATTCTCTAGTAAAGAAACTTTATTTATCAAGCAAAAGTGAATTAGAGATTTCTTCCTATTCTAACAAAGTATTTCAAATACTTTGAAATTTGAGGAGATCAAAGCATGAGACTTGGCAGACAGCAGACACTGAGATCACCAAGGCTGTTGGTACTGCATGCCATGGTGCATACATTTAAGGAGATGTCCATGTATGTGTGTGTGTGTAAGAGGGCAGATGCATGCAAAGTTGTACTTGGCCAGCCCTCCACCCTAACCAAAAACCATCTGACAATGTGCTGCTGGCACCTGCACTGCAGAATTGTTGGGGTCACCAACATGGTCACAGCATTTTTGCATTAGAGTTGGCTCATATCTCAGACTCAAAGCATGGACAATGTGACCTCATATTTGCTTGCCATATACAGAGGATCTTTGAGACACTGGATGAAAGGTTTCATTGTAGTCTCTGACAGGAAGGCATAAAGAAGAGTTTCACATTTCATTGGCTTTGAAGACAGAAGGGGTGTGAACTGCAAAGCTTCACTTTCCAATCCATATTGAACCTAGATCTACCATGACAATCCAAAATCTTAGGACTGATTAAGACAAGTGCAGTAGCTGTATGTAGTTCTGCAGTGATGAAGCAAACTGTATTAATGCCAGTGCTTTACCTAACACCTCTTACAGAAGATGTGTCGTATAGCTGATGAAATAGGCTTTGCTTGAATTTCACACACAGTTGACTGTTGAAGAAAAAGTGGGTTTTAGAACAAAATGTAAGAAGCAACAGAGGTATACAGCACAGCAAATACCACTGCTGGTATACATGTCTGCTCTTCTTTTTACACCAAGGTGTGACAAAATGTCATCAAACATCCAGCACCACATATTTATATGCGTAGAGCATGTTTCCTCTCTTCAGTGATGATCCTGCAGAAGGGTATGTCAGAAGCTACTATGAAAAGTATCCTGGCTGTGAACTTCAGAATACTTCATGAAATGTAGTCATTGCTGAATACCTTGAACTGGAAAGGACTGGCATTGTTGATCTGTAACTTAACTACTCTTTCTGCTGCCTGAAGTTACCAGATTGTTTTGAAATCATAAGAGCCTTTTATTAAAACGTAGGAAGAGGGGTTTATCTTTCTTTTCAAGAGTAACTTTCAGGCAGTTGCTGACTCCAGAGATCCAAGACCCTCAAGACAATGTAACTCAGCACAGAGTAAACCCAAGTGTTTCAAGAACATCTGACACGTGGAATGTCCAGCTGAAGGAATGAGACTACTGAGAAATGAACACAAAATTTGAGAACTAAAACAGTGACTTTACATTTATATTCAGCAGAAATATTGGTCAAATTTTAGCCCATAACTAATCAACATTTTTAAATTTGGACCCAATAGCAATGGTGTATATTTTTCTATTTAGTCAGAGGGTCAAAAGTGTCATTCATTTAGCTATATTTATCTTATATTTCTTGCTAAATTCTAACAAACATCTCCTCATTTTTACATTCAGAAGGCAACATGCGCTTGTAGGTACTAAGATAAAAATTTCCTGTGTACATTATAAGCAACATGGTAGAATGGCTTGATTTTAATTCACTTTTAGTGATGTGTGGATGCCTTATTATTATTATTCCAAGGTGTCTCATAGCAGTATTTTCTGTTATGCTAGTTTAAATTGTGCTAAATGCTAGTATTTCGTTGTGCTAAATGAATGCTAGCATTTTGCCATGGAGAAAAGTGCTAGTGTGTTAACTGTCTTCATTTAAATTACTAGAATATTATACACTTTTGCAAAATCAATTGAGTGTAATCAGTTGCTTTTTAAAAATGAAAATTTAACTTCATGAAAAATGACACGTTAAAATTACATTAATGATTGATTGGATAATGATGATGGGTTAATGCAAAATTATTATGGAAGAAAGAAGCAAAAGTGTTTATCCTGCTGCTAGATCCTTAGAGAACAGATTATAACTGTGAGCCTGATTTTCAGTGCTTCCCACAGTAATTGCTTCTGAGGAGGCATGGGGAATCTTGAAGACCTTAATGATATGCCACTGCCACTTTAATTGCTAAAAGAAGCTAAGAAAGTCCTAATTACCAGGAGAAGCATTACTAATTAAGGTGTCATTCTTCATTCATTCCACAGTAATTAATCTGAAATATTTGTAAAAGCTGAGATATAAATTTAGATCCAAACTCACTTAGTTTAACCACAGCAGACTTTATGTGAAAAAGATCAAGGTTAATAGTCAGAAAACTTAAAATATATTTTTTTTCTTAAAAATAAATTGCTTTGTTTTTACCCATAACTTTGTAAAACATGAAGTAAAATAACTGAGAATAGGTTTCAGAACTTTATGTAATTTATATTTAAATCATGATTCTATTCTCATTTAAAAAATCATTAAAACGCCTTATTACATAGAGTGTTCTTTTTTCTTATGTTTCACTGAAAAGCGACATGCCTCTGAAAATGTTGAGTTTTCTTCAGCTCTGTGATGAGCAAAGTGGTGCAAGTTCAGTTTCATATCTATGGTCTTTAGATCATAACTTTAACAACACTTGTTCGATATCTTCCTGCCTTCACTGGGATTGAGTATACACCATTGCTTAGGTATGGAGAATGCCCATAATCAATACTGCATGTGTGTCAAATCCTTCTTTGTTTCATCTTTGCTAAAATCTTTATTCAGGCTCACCGAATAGTCAACTGGAGTGAGCTGGTCGTGTTGGCACCGGTCCGTTTCCTGCGTACTGGTTTTTGTATGTTCTCTCCTCAGCATTCTTTAATGCAGTTATGTTGCAGTCTCACTGGGTCCTAAACTCTTATTCTTTCAGCATGGATTATCTCTTATGGCTTACCTTAATGGTGCCTTGTATTCAGATATAAATGCCAATTTTTTCTTCTTACCATGTGAGATCTCAGGACCTATAACTGACCCATAGAACAGCTAGGTAGACTTCTCTAGTCTATACTATCAGATTTCTGTCAGCATTTCTCAACTTTAAATCTCTCCCCATCTAACCTTCCTGGTCTTTGGGTGCATGTGTGAGGAAAAAAGTGGAAAAAAGGCTCGGCAGCAACTTTCAGTTTCTCATGTTAGAGAAGAGGTTACTTTCAGACCATAAATACGGTGGTGAGCTGTGCTGCAGCATCACTGAGGACTTGTCATCGTCGTTTATGTGGCTGACTCCTAATTTGTGGCTACTCCACTTGAGCATATTTGAATGCAGCATCACTGCATGAGAAAGAGTGGTTGACTGAGTACCTCCTAGCAACAGCCACTTGTTGCAGCAGTGGGATGAGATTAAAACCTATACCCAGATGGCAGATTGCATGTCATGGTCCTACCATGGAGAGAGAAGAATTAAAGGATGAATGGTACAAAGAGCAGTAATCCAGACTTGTGTAACTGAGGTACCTATGAAGTATTTTTAACCACTGATGGCTACCAAAATAATACTATGCAATAGAAAGAGATGGAAATCTGGAAGACCTGAACTGTGCTTGGCAGTGCCTCCTTCTTGACTACAAAGGGAGCCAAGTGTGAAGTGTGCCCAAACAGATCTGTAAAGTGACTCAGTGGTTGCTGAGGACCTGATAATCGCTCTACACGCATTTCTGGGGATTTAGTTCAGTTTCTGCCTGGTCTTGTCCTAGACTGACTGCCCTTTAGTGGGTAGAATATGTGAGATGCACTAGCTGAGCACCGCATCTGATTCCATTTCATGCAAGACAGGTCCAGTTCACATGCTCAGAATCCATTCCTCAACGTAAACCAAGTGCTGCAACTGGAAGCAATGGAGAGATTTTCTTCAAAAGCACACTCCTTATTCAAACTAAGTTACCAACGTAGAGGCATCTTTTTTTGTTTAGGTACTTCATTTAAGTACCTAAAAGCAGGTGGGCAAAACTGGGCAATAGCTTCTATTGATGCCCAAGTCAAGGAGGTGTCTGCAGAGGTGCCCATCCTGTCAGAGTCCATCCTCACAGTCTGCATCTCCTCAGAAATGGAAGCAGATGAATGGTTGAAGTTCTTCCTTGCAGAACTACTGCAAGTATAGAAGGGAAGGTTCAATCCTGAAAATATGTTAATTACATGCTCCTCTGAAACCTTACACATGTTTGTAAACGTTTGCTTTGTTGGATTTTTTAAAAATACAAAATGTTTATAAACAGAGCTTTGCCTGTTATTGCTAAAGCTCAAATCACAACTTCAGAAAGCTATTAATGTGTAAAAATGAATTTTTCTATATTTTCACTAAAATAACAAAGTTGCTAGTAACTAAGGCAGCCAAACAATGGTCTAATATTTAACTGAAAATAGACCTTAAGTTCATAAAACTGTAGGTGAGGAATTGAGAAAATCTAAAGTTTATTGTGATTTGTAACTGACTTTTGTTCTAAATCACTGAGTAATAACTTCTTTTAAGTTTAATTTGCATATAGGTGTTTTCATATATGAGACAGGAAGAATGGATGGGTTGACATTCAGTGCTATGTGGATTGAAGGTAGTTTTAAAAAAAAAAAATGTTGTTATGTTGTAGCACAATATGTGTCTTATTAGGTCCTCACACCGAAGATAATAATCTGAACTGTTTAGTCAACTACATGTACATGAAGTGAAATATAGACAGGTCAGGTTTTTTTCCTGTGCCTTATTAAAATGAAAGCATAGAGTAGGCTGCTTATTTTTACTACAATAAATAATGAACAGTTAAAAAAAATTTGTCACATGAGAGGTGTTCTAAAATTTGCAGTGCTAAGTTCAGAGTAGTGGGAACTTCCCAGTAAATGCTACATTCGAATTGAGGAGACTCTGGTCTGACTGGAATATTCAGATTGGCTTCTTTAGCTTAATTTTCTTTAAGCTTTTGTTACACAGTTCCTATAGCTTTGGAAAAGTATCATTCAGAACAACATCTCACTCTTAGTTTTGCTTAAAACTTGAGAAAAAAAAATATTGCTCTATAAATACACCCAAAATATTGCTGAGCATAGCATGAAATCGCATGCAAATATCCCTGCTTCATAACCTATTCCTGAATTATATATAGTAGAGTATATGTATGTATTTTGTAATTTTTTTTACTTATTTTTTATTATACTTTTTAACATTTTTGCTATCTAAGTTCCTTTTGAAAGTTGTCTGGAAACTTCCCCTATGTGCGTGAGTCTGTAGTAATGAAGATGTAGCTGATTGTGATATTCGTAACATTACTGTACATAGTCGCCTAAGCAATATTCTTATTTTTCCAGACTGCAGGACCAAGCATCATTGAAGTAATTGTTTTAGATTTTGTTTATATTGCTTTATTCTACTATAAATCGGCATAGCACACGTATCATGCAGGTGAAAGATGCGGTTTATTTATTAGCCTTTCTCGTCAGGTGATCTGACTTGTTTCTTGGTACCGTACTCTAAGCCGTGACATGGAATTTAAGAAGGAGTTATTTCCACCTGACATACATTGACATTGCATGTGGTCTGGCATGGCCTGGCATTATTTCTATACAGAGTGTGCCAGTACTATTAACTGCAAGGATGGGGGCATGCCACCTGCCTGTTATGTCCTTCCGTCACTTGTGCTGTCCATCTGTTACTTGTAGGAAGGTAAAATTCACCTAATTTTTGTCTTTTGGAATATGAACTCTTACAAAATTAAAGGCACTTCCGACAGCAAATCTAATCTTCTCTGTGTGCCAGAATGCTGTCTCAGATACTGTAGGGTCAGTTGTGCTGCACTGTGTCTGAGGGTGGATTTCAATTCATAATACACTATTCTGTATGGCAAAAATAATTTTAACACAATACTGCATGTGACTAATAAATTTCTTATCTGCAACTTTATATTAGTATACATGAGGCTTAGAGGCAGAGGTAGATAACTTTATAAATTAAATTCAGTGTTTTGGGTTTTTTTCCACGGTAGTATAATTTAAATTATTACAATATTGCATTTAATTTTGGCATAGTAACAGAGTCCCCATGGCTCTGCAGTACTGTTGTTTTGCCCAAATATTATATTCATCACAGCCAGCTCCCTTTAAATAGTAAACAACCTCTTAAATGTCAACACAATTGTGTTGGCAGTTCCATACTGTACAGGGTCCTTGAGTACACCTCACACATGACAGCATCACCTTAGTAGGCTGGTGGTTTCTGCGATGTCGTCAGTGTAGCAGTGTTTTCACACAGAGTTCTGCACGATTAGCTCACTCTTTCTTTTTATTTAAATAAAAACTGTAATGAAGAGTTCAGCCTGCAATACAAATAATTTTTTAGTGTGCTTACTGTCACAAATCTGTTTTAATCTAATCCCATCTCAATTAACTTTGTGTCTGTTCAGGAATGTAGTATCGCTTTGTCTTTTCATAATGTGTGGGATTTTTTTTTTTCAATTTATGCATAAATGGTAAAAAAGAGCAGGTAAGTGAAAAATGTATGTCTGTTAAATCCTGTGCTGGTTTATCTTTGGAGCAAGAGACAGAAAAGACCTGTTAGATTATCTATCATGCTGCTTGTAAACTGGGGACAAATTGGCAGGAGAGGTGCTCTGGTAGGTGTAGGTTTGAGTTCCATTGCTAAATCTCCATCAGGATCAGACCAACTTCCCTTGCTGTAGCAGATGGAGAGCTCCTCTGATAACGTTAGAAGATTGCCAACCCAAAACTGCCATCTGCGTTTCTTCAAAGTTTGTTCCAAACATGAAAAGCTGTATGGTTCTGGTGCGAGAAGTGAACACAATCCTAAATACAAAACTAGTAAACCTTGCTCAGTAAATTGGGGGCTTAGAAGTTACTGTTTTTATCGTGTTCCTCCATTTGTGATTTTGGCCACTGATTTCAATTTTGAAATCATTTTAACTTCAGTGTTTTAAGTGGAATGCACCATGCCGTTGAACAAGTAGAAGAGAATAAGAAACTTGGCTGGCTGCGTTCTAGTGCTGGCATGGAGCAGTCTACCTGAGGGTGCGCTCCCCTCACAGCTGGACTCCTGACAGCCAGTCTCCTTTCTAAAACTGAATGTTTGCGGCTCTCTAGCCCTTTTCATCTGGCCTAAGTCTTAGCTTTGAAGGGCAAGCTGGAGTCTGAAGCAAGGGTCTGAAGACTTAGACTACGGAATAATTTTAGGTTAAGGGCGGTAGGCTGGAAACCGGTACCACGTTATGTGGGCATGAGATGTCATCTTAAGGGTCTTTCAGTCAAACCATTTAGAAACACATTCTGAGTAATGAATGCATGCAAACAAAACTGGAGTTGTTGTGCAAGCAACACAACCAGGGCTGGTATTAAGTATAACAAATATTGCCAGTAGCTGCAAACATGTGCTAGACTAAAATCACCAAAACCATTGCAGTTGCTTTTCTTTCATTCACTACTTATGCCCAAAAAAAATGCATCAGAGGAGAGGAACAAACAATTTGTGTAAATGCAGCTTTACCATTATTTTGTATATTGAGAAGCAAGGGATCCATTTACAAACAAGATAACTCTCATCCTTAGATTAGTATTGCATGATTAAGATTAAATTAATAAAGTATTCATATGTCATGTAAAATTTTATTGGCGTTATAGAATGTGAGTGTTCAATTTACTCACAACTGCTACATTCATTTTTAATTGAGCTGTATGTATTCTACTTAATGGAAGGCTTAGGTTTTTTCCTTGCACATTCAATAAATTTTAATTGAACACCTGATTCCTGCCACCAACACATTAACATCTGGACACTATCTGTCTTCTGTGCATATGGATACACTGATTAAAACTCGACCAAAAAGCAGATAATAGGAAAACAAAAAGACAACATTATGAAACACTTTCAGCCATAATTTCTTATTATTTATTGAGAAGCATTTAATTATCTTATTTCATTTAATTAGCCCCACTACTTAGGTCAATTATTTTTTATTGATATGGCATGTTAGCAACTTCACTAATTGGCACAAAATAGCATGTGACTGTACTAAATGTCTTATCTTGTCCAAAATAATTTCTCTACAGTTTTTCACTCCCTGAGACTTTTTATTTACTTCACAGTCTTTTCAAGAATATATAAAATATTTTGGCAGGGGGTGGCTTGATTTAAAATTTAGCATTTCACTTTTCATTTTTATTTCCAAGTTAAAGACAAAAAAGATTCTGAAGTGTTTACTTCTTAACCTTATATTTTAGAATCAGAAAGCATCACTCTACTTTTTGTAACATTTAGAAATTTCGGTCGTTCCTCAGAATGAGAAGTGTATTTTTAAGCATTCTTAATCATTAGGACTGTAGACATAACTTCTCAGCATTTACAAATTTAGCCTAGAATTAAAACAGCAATGTTGTGTCACTCAGCTATTGTACCTTTCTGGGTTTGGTATCTGTTCCTTACTGATCTGTTTTAAACCAATGATTTACAAATCTGACAACTGTAACAGTACAGATGAGCTCAAATTATATAAATCTTTTAGCGTATAATATTAACTTCCAGTTAAATAGTCACAGAGCATATTAGAACAGAGACTTTATGGAAATGTAGCTGATCAAAAAAGATATATATTTATGTAAATCTTTTATTTATATTTATATCTCTATGTAATTTTATATATTTC
>NW_010524467.1:0-1607 GCF_000687285.1 Phaethon lepturus | reverse complement strand
GTGCCACTACCCTCGCCCAGGTAACGGGGTGGGTGACTGTCCCCGTCCCCCCAGGCCCCCAGCTCCTGGCACCCCTGTTACACCCCCTTGCCTCCCCAACGTGGGGGTCCTGGCATGGAGGGGCTCAGGGCTGCCCCTCCACCGTGCTCCCCTCACGCCGTGCCCGTCTGCCCCACACAGGGGCACCCCCCTGGAGATGAAGACGCCCGTGTCACCCCCCCAGTCAGAGTGTAACCCCGTGGGGGCTCTGCAGGTGGGTGATGCTGTGCGCCGGGACGAGAGGGGATCCCTGTTTTGGGGGTGACAAGCCTGTTTCGCGGGGGGCATGCCCCTTTGGGGGTGACCTTACCCATTTTGGGGATGGTGGTGAGCTTTGGGGACTGCCTCTCTGCAGCTGGAGCACGGCTCTTGCCCCTTTTGGGGACTGTTATCCCCATTTTGGGGACAGCTATCCTGTTTTGGGGATGGTATCCCCATTTTGGGGATGGAGGACCCATTTTGGGGTTGGTGGACCCATTTTGAGGACAGTGGACCCATTTAGGGACAGTTAGCCCCATTCTGTGGACAGTTACCTCTTTTGGGGGGGCAATTATCCCCATTTGGGGACAGTTATCCCCATTCTGGGGGTGGTTATTCCCATTTTGGGGACAGTTATCCCTGTTTTGGGGATGGTGGACCCATTTTGAAGACAGTGGACCCATTTAGGGACAGTTATCCCATTTTGGTGACAGTTATTTCTTTTCTGGGGGGCAATTATCCCCATTTGGGGACAGTTATCCCCATTTTGGAGACGGTTATTCCCATTTTGGAGACGGTTATTCCCATTTTGGGGATGGTTAATCCTATTTTGGGGGCAGTGGACCCATTTTGGGGCTGGCCCTGTCCGTTTGGGGTATGGCAGTGTCCGTTTTGGGGATGGCAGCTCCTTTCTGGGGGCAGCTCTCCCCATTTTGGGGGGGAAGGCTGTGGCCTCGCCCTCCCCAGACCCCCCCATTTGTCTGTGCATCCCCCCCAGGAGCTGGTGGTGCAGAAGGGCTGGCGCCTGCCCGAATACACGGTGACGCAGGAGTCGGGGCCGGCGCATCGCAAGGAGTTCACCATGACCTGCCGCGTGGAACGCTTCGTGGAGATCGGTACGGGGCTGGGGCACCCCCGAGGTGTGCGTGGGGGACACACATGACAGGGTGCCAGGCTCACCTCGGTGTCCCTTGTCCCCTCCTCGCAGGCAGCGGCACCTCCAAGAAGCTGGCGAAGAGAAACGCGGCCGCCAAGATGCTGGTGCGGATCCACAACGTCCCCATGGAGCCGCGCGAGGGCAGCGAGGCCGAGGTGGAGGAGGACCAGTTCTCCATGGTACCGGCCGGCGAGGGGTTAATGGGGGGGCACACGGGCACCCCGGGGGGTTAATGGGGGATGTGGGCACCCCAAGATCACCCTGGGGGGGTTAACAGGGGGGACACAGGCACCCTGAGGGGGTCAATGTGGGACACGGGCACCTCTGTACCCTCTATTTCAGGGCTTATGGACCCCCAGTGATTAAAGTTGGGGGGCAGTAGGGCAGGGGGACACTCAAGAGACCCCCAGGTCCTCCCTGGAGGGGGGACACA
>NW_010524466.1:441-1237 GCF_000687285.1 Phaethon lepturus | reverse complement strand
TCATCATATTTCAGTCCTCTCTTAGAGAGCATATGCAGCAGGAGTCTGACTATCACCCCTTTTTCATGCGATGTGTTCTGCCCCATGCCGCCCCGGTTCCCCACCTCACCTCACTGGGTGCTTCGCCGTTGCAACGTATTCCTTTTTCTTTTTCCTTGCGTCAGTGCCGCTGACTGGAATTCTTCCAACTGGGCTAGTACCGCGGCATCCTCTGCACTTGTACGGTGTTCAACGATGACATCCCATAGATTGTATCACGTCGGGGTCACCAGTTGTGGGAGAAGGACGGACTTCACAACTCTATGAGACTTATATTCTGAAGCCATTTATTGTCTCGTCTGACTCCAATATGTGTCATAATTTTTCCTTAGTCACTGCGCACACACTCATGATTGGTTACAGCTTGTTACATACATTATTGCAATTGGCTATATACAAAATACCACGCGCTGTCCACATGCCTCTCACACAGTCAGGATTCTCTGCTTGCAGGTGTTCCTGCACTCCTTTGCTTCTTCTTAGTTGTTAACCACAGCTCCTTCTCCTTCTCTATCCATCTGTTTACCAGCTTTTCAATGCCACAGCTTGTTCTCCATAAGGTTGAGCCGTGCAGATTAACGCCACAGCTCCTTCTCCTTAAGGTCGAGCCATGCAGAGTGATCCCAACACCAAACAGCATTGGGGCCTGTCTTGTTTTGAGTGGAAGCCCCAATGCTGGTGGCTATGGGTTTGTTAGTTGCTCAGTTGAGGTGGAAGGTAGGGGCACAGAGGAAGTGCGGAGACATGGCCTTAGTGG
>NW_010524466.1:0-207 GCF_000687285.1 Phaethon lepturus | reverse complement strand
CCTCCCAGCCAGCCAGCGCTTTCCTTCCTGGCACCCCCATCGTGTGAGCTGCCTAGGTGGTACTTCTGCGTTTTGGAGCAGGGCTCGTAGGAATGTGAGGGGAATGGTGGCACAACACGAGAAGTCCTCCAGTGTTGGTGGGGCTGTGAAAGGGCTACGAAGGTGGTGTGAGGGGCGGCTTTTATTTTGGACATTTCTGCTTGAGAG
>NW_010524465.1:11254-11517 GCF_000687285.1 Phaethon lepturus | reverse complement strand
AGCAGAGCGGCCCCGGGCCAGGCTGCTGGACAAGGGGCTGGCACCGCCGGCCTCCTTTCACGCCCAGCACCACCTCTGTCATGGGGGTCACACACGGGGATGGTGACCAGCGGCAGCGGCAAAGTGAGACCTCAAAGCCAGGGCTGCACATAGAAGGGTGGCTGATGTCCCTCGCAGCCACAGCCTCTGCACTTGTCCCTTCTCCGCTTGCGCGTACCAGGCTGGCTCCGCCTCGCCCGCCCGGGGGCGGCGGGCCTTCCCCC
>NW_010524465.1:4077-11240 GCF_000687285.1 Phaethon lepturus | reverse complement strand
GCCTCGCACTCAAGGGCTGCGGTTTGCAAAGCGTTTGTGTTTAATTCTCATACAGCCGATCCAGAGCATGTTTTCTGGATGGCAGGCGAGTGGAGTGGCTTTGCCTGCGCAGGCGGTAGACCACATCTCAGCAGGACCAGGGATATAAAGAAAACCGGGGTTTGAACGCGGTCAACTTCTGGCAGTGGAGAGTGCAGCCAACTGCCGGGGAAACGGCTCTGCTAACCCCAACCACGCTGTGCTAGATGTGGTTTCCAGCAAAATCACAGCACGGGGAGACCAGGATTTCTCCATGTGGCCTGGGAAGCTCCCTGTCCCAGGAAGAAGATGGAAATAAATGTCGGAAACGCATCATGGACAGCATGCACGGCAGCCAAAACACCTCAAAACACCCCCTCCAGCCTGGGCCGTTAGCAAGAGCTGAAGAGCAGCCTGGCTGCCCCGTGCACACACTGCTCCGCATGCTGCCTTGGCAGTACCTGTAAGAGATGTTGTCCTTTATTGGGCTCAGCCAGAGCAGGGACAGCAGACGTCTGTCCTGACCCACGGTGCCAGGGCTTCTGGGCTGCGTTTCCCTTCCTGGAGTTTGGTCCACAAGAGGAGCTGCCTTGTGAGATGCTCCTCTGGGGCTCTGCCCGAGAGGGAAGCCTGGCTGGGCTGGGAGCAGCTCCTGGGACAGGCCGAGCCAGAGGCAGGCTGCCGTGGCCAGCCCTGGGCAACCAGGTGCAGGCAGTCCCATCGGTCAAACACTCCCTTTCTATATATCTCTCCCCAAAGCCCTGCAGCAGGTGGAAACCCAACCCCAAAGGGTCTTGATTTGAGGACTACATGAAGGATGCCCTGCAATTCCCAGTACAGCCCAGCCCAGCCCAGTTCCCCAAGGGCAGGAGGCAGTCCTGCTGCAGCTCCACCACGAGCTGCTGGGCTTTTTCCCAGGGTGGAGATGGTGGCTGCGGCGGGAGCCTTGCTCTGGTGACCCCCAGCAGGAGCTCCTGCTATTTTTCACCTGGGGCTGCAGGGATCTGGGCTGCTGTCACGGCACGCATGGTTTTCACAACACCGCCCCGAGATGTCTCTGCAGATGGTCCCGGAGGTCTGCGGCCAGCTCGGCAGGGCAGCGATGCTCAGCGGGCTCCTCTCGCCCCGGATTGCCTGAGCTCGCAAAGGGAGCTCAACAGCGGGCTCCTTGGAGGAGCCGTTCCCAGTGGTGCGGTCAGAGCCAGGCAAGTGCCTATCCCGTTGCCAGAAACAGAACTGGACTGGTTATGCAAGTGGAAAAGGCGATCCGTGGCGAAGGAGACCAGCCCAGGACGAGCAGATGCTAATCCAGAACCTGACACATCCCACTGAGTCACGAGTCACTGACAGGCTTTTTTTTTTTTTTTTTTTTTTTTTTTTTTCTTTTTTTTAAACATCATTCCAGATCATCAATGCCAGAAATACATCCTCATTATTTTCTCTGGGAAAATGCCCTATGCTTTTGAAGCATTGATTGTCAAGGCCTGGGCATCACGGCAGTTGTCTGAAGAAGGCTTTTTTTTTTTTTTTTTTTCTTCTCTTTTTTCTTTTTTTCCATCCCCTTTTTAAAGAAAATAATAAAAAAACTTCAGTCAGAAAAGGAAAAACTTCCAGAACAGTCTCCCTTCCCATGGCCCGGAGGGCTGCGGGTGCAGGGACCCCCTGCAAGCAGGGCTTGCATGGCTGAAAGGCAACAGAGTCCCGTTAAATAAGAACCGGGGAGTTTTCCTGCGACTGCTAATGAAGCGTCTCGGGGGAGTGAGGTGGGGGGCTGCAGTGCAACAGCATCAGGTGGTGGCTGAAACCTGCAGCCTCACTCTGCCAGGTAAAGCTGGAGCTTTCACCACAGGAGATGGAGACATCACCGTGTTCGATGGGCAGGGCGGCCCGGCCCCCCGGGGAGCCGCTCAAGCGGGCAGGTGAAGCACTCGCCAGCGCAGCTCTGCCCGCCCCGCGCTGGCAGGGCACAGGTAGCTCCCACCCAGGGGCTCCGTTACCTGCTTTTCCTATTTCTGCCTCTCCGCTGCTGTGGTTTCTGGGGACGCTCTCCTGAGAAGAAGCCTGGGTAGTAGGAGACTTTCATGGTGGGGTTTTCCAGTGTCCCTGGGGAACAGGGGGACAAAAACGAGCCTTGCTGCAGCCCTTCTCCTTCCCTTTCCTCACCACGTCAGGAAAACCACCGGTTTGCGGGAGACCCCCATGCCCCAGGACACCGTCCCCCAGCCTCTGCTTTCTTTCTCAGGAGGAAATTCCTGCCGCCTCCAGATGGCCGCAGGCACCAGCTTCGCGGGGACTTGCTGCAGGGGATCTCCCAGGCTGTGCTTCCTCCTCCTGATCTGCGTTTGTGGGTGCGCTTCCCCAAGACACAGCCGTGCCCTTGAGGAGGAAGCATCTCTCCCGTGCAGACTGACACCAGGCTGGACACGGCTGGGGCTGAGGACACCGTCCCCTCCAGCTCTATCCCTGCGGTCCTGCAGGTCTCCAGCCCCCGCAGCGCCCACGCAGAGCCCCTGCCCCGGCTGCGCGGGCTGCCAGCCCACCGAAACCTCCTCACACCGCAGGGGCCAGCATCAGCCAGCCTGGCTGTAAAGGGCCAGTCTTGGCTCTTGCTCTGTGGTCAGAGCACAGAAGAGGCCCAGCCAAGTAGGCTGGTTGCTTTTAATTATCCTCGGGACCTGCGTGAGGCAGCTGCCTCCCTGTTCCTTTGTGGGAGATTCTCGTTTAGGGGCCACCGGTTTGCAATTAGCTGCTCTCCCACCTCCCGGGGCAGCAGGTCACCCTGCCCCGTGGGCAGCCTGACAGCCGGGCGAGAGCGTGCCCAGCCAAACACCTTTTACAAATCATTCTGCATACTTCGCATTCTCGGCTGGTTTATGAGCATTTCAGCTCCTCATATTGATCAGGGCTGGAGCCGAAGTAATTACATTCATCAGAAGTAATTTCCCCTGATTTTGAGTCATATTTGAGCTGGTGCCCACCTCCTCCGCTCACCCCTCGACACAGGCAGCTCTCTGCACTCGCTGGTACATACTTTCCAGGCGACATCGTTGCTTTCATAACCATGGTGAGACCGAGAGGTTTGTTTTTCTCAACCAGATCCCACACACACACTAAAGGTTTCAGTCACGTCTTTATTGATTTGGCCAGGGACGTGGACAAGAGGAGGTGGTTTATCTGAAGTGCATGCTCGGGAGAGGTCTGCAGATGTCTCTGGCATCAGGAGGGGGCAGAGGAGAGGGCTGTGACCCCTCTGCACATGCACCGGCCTCAGCCTTTCTAGTCTTGCTCAGGAGATGGAGAGCAAGCCCAGCTCTTGCTTTATTCCTTGGGGTGGAGGTAGGAAGCGGGACTCACCCCCAAAGCCTTCAGCACAAGCCCCGGGGAGCAGCAGCAGGTCCCCTTGCCAACTGGTTTTGGGTGGTGACCAGTCATTTGGTTTTTTTAAGCTCTAGGTGTGAACGAAGCACTGGTGCAAGACAGCTGAACCGGCAGCTCTTCCACCCTGCCCAGACCAGCCCCGCTAATGTGCCCAGTGTCCCTTCCCTGCACGAGCCAGACTCCTTCAGCCAACAGGGATGCTAAGAAGTGCCTGCTGCACAAGCTCTTTGGGAAGGTCCCAGCAACAGCCAGGAGTTTGCAAGGAAGCTGGGCAGGGCATCCACTGGAGACACGCCAGCCAAGGAGGGTTATCTTTGCCCCAGGTCACTGTCCCCTCCCCAACACCGTCACCCTCCCTTCCCTGCACATGGTCCCAGCATCCTGGACTCAGCGCTGCCCTGAGCGGCTCTGCCTCGCAAGCGCTCCTGCTGATGGCAAACCAAGGCCAGCCCTGAGGGCGTGAAGGGCTGCGGCATTTGGGAACAGACACAACCCATGTCACCCAAACCCCTTCCAGCACCACCCGCCTCCCAGGCACAGCACTGGCTGCCGCGTGGGCGCAGCACTTGTATCCTCAAAGGTCTTCCCAGAGTCACAGCAAGTAGGGCTGGAAGGAAACACAGACATCAGCCAAGCTCTCCCTCTCTAAAGCAAAGCTGGCTGCAATGGTGAGACCTAAAAGCGTAACTGGGCTTACCTTAGTGCATGCCTCAATTTGCAGCGTATTTGATGCTTGCAAGGGACATGACAGCTGCTTGAGAACACATAGCACACTCAAGCCAGACAAGAACTGAAGGAAAAACACAGCCTATTTTAGCCTGAAACCACAAGAAAAACAGAGATAGTAAAAAAAAAAGAGCGATTTGATCAGGAAACATGAGTTAGCCATGCAGCTCCATGGAAAATACCAAGGGCCTGTCAGTAACCACACAAGGTCAGGATCTGGGGTTTATATCTTGTCTGAAAGACAAAACTAGTGAGATTTTTTTTAAATAAGTTTACGTTTGATGACGTTTGATACCAAAAATAGCTCTCAGAGGATCATAATGTTTGATACGTGATGGTTTCTGACACTGTTTTCCAAATAATAATGGAAAGACTCATCTGGCTGAAGTTTCCAGGCTTTGTTTTAGAAAAGTCTTATTCTTTGGGTTATCTGACTGTTTAACTTAGGGGGACAATTATGAATAGCTCTCGTCTGGACTGCAGAAAAAAAAAAAAATCACAGAATTACTGCCCAGGGTTTGATATGTCTATTAAGAAAAAGCGTTGTCCTTTCACAACAGCGATACAAGGCTGGGCTGTACTAATGAGAAGCCCCTCAGTCTGAATGATGAGATCTTGCTGTAGTTTTGGCTAAGCAAGGTTGTGATAGTCCGTTTGCTCCCCGTGTAATCGCGCAGCTCCTTCCCCTTGGCAATGTCAGACTTGGAGACCAGAACCAGCACTGACTCCCATTTATCAGTGCTTCTTTCCAATGAAACCTACTCAAAAATCCCTGGAAAATGGTGAAGGATCAAGTGTCCCCACCACCAGGCACCGCTCCCCATCCAGAAGACCCTTTCTCCTTGGGAGAAGGCAATGCCCGGCCGTTGCTCGCTCCCTCGCTGGCCTGGCCGCGGCGGCTGGGAGCTTGGAGGGGTCAGCTGGTCCCAGATGAAGCCGAAGTTTTCTGACGTAGTTGCCTGACCATCAGAAGCTGGACGGCAGCCCTGAATTCTTTTCTCGCAAGTCACTTGGACAGGCCCCAGATGGTAAATACTTTCAGTCTCTCCTAGCCCTGGTCTGGGGTGGAAGCAGTGACCTCAAGGTAAAAGATTGCTTGGCCCGTCCCTCATCCCTCGGGATGGCCAGTCCTCCCAGCCCGGCTCTGCTCTCCAGTTAAGGTGCGAGAACCAGAGGGAATAAAAATGGCCAGACAGGGATGGAAATGGCCACCACCACCTCTCTCGGCTCTTGCTGTTTGAAACTGGAGCCGAATTTGTTCTGGGTAGGAAACAGCTGTCCCATCCTGCCAAAAATGAAGGTATTTCAAAGTTTCCCAAAGCCGGGGTGTTTCCAGAAGTCTCATGAAAAACAGCCAGCAGCCACCCCAAAGTGTCCAACAGCGGAGGGAGATCTGAGATGTCTCCTTTTCGTCTTGGTGCTCCTGGCTTTTCCAAGCTGGGTGTCTGTCCAGCTTTCCCACCCTCCAAGGACAGCCCTGCTCCCCTGCAGCAGCGATTTGAGCCAGGAGTGCCCAGAAGCAAAGGGAATGTTCTCCCCATCAAGGTATGGAACTCGGCTCACCCTAGACCCGTCATTTCACTGTTGATACCAAGAGGAATAGAGCCAGCAAGGACCCAGGACAGCCCAGGTTCTCCCCAGCAGAGATGAACATCCAGACCCGTGTCTGACTTCAGCCAGCTCTAGGGACGGCGTGCAACACTCTGGAGAGTAAAGAAGGGGAGAGTCTCGAGCAAAGGAAGGGGATGGAGGGAGGCTATGGTCTATATCCATCACAGATGGATGCAATTTCAGCTGAGCAGGGTGCACAAATGAGAGCTTTGCAGTGCTATTCATGATGGCACGTTAAATGGCACAGACAGGAAAAAAAACAGCTGTCTAAAATGTAAATTCACTGGGGCAGTTGCTTCATTTCTATAGAAACAGCAGAGCTTGCCAGCGGCTAACTCAAAGGAGATGTATTCAGATCCCTGTATCAACTATTTTCTTGCACAACTGACCACAAAAAAAAAAAAAAAAAAAAAATTACAACCCCAGAAAATCCTGACAATAATACCATGGAAACTGTGGAGCGCAACATATGGACTTAATTACTAGCTATGAAATCACATGTATGGTACAGAACACGTATGGGGTATGTGCTCCGGAGGGGAAGGGTTATAACTGAGTATTTATAAAATGAACTGCTAATGTGCTGCTCTCGTGCGGCTTTGCAAGCGCGAGGGCTGTATCGCTTTGCCGGGCTCTGCCTGCAGCCCCTGGCCCCCCGGCAGGGTGACCTGGGTGGGCACGTGGGACCCGGAGAGCCGGGAGAAGGGAAGCTCAAGCCCAGGTCACCCACGGAAAAGGCAGAGTCACCCTCGGGAAGGCAGAGTCATGGAGGAATTTGGGGATACCCCTCCAGCCGGCTCCTCTGGGCACCCCCAAAATGCAGCGAGGAACCAGCTGGCTGGGTGCGGGGCGGTAGATTTGGCCCTTCTCTGACTGCTTGACTCTCTGTCGCTGCCTGAGCTCTGCTGGCTTCCTGGTGATGTCATACCATTGCAGTGATGTCACCTTAGTGAAATCTCAGTGACATTAGGTGTAGGGGGGAAGCAATGTCCCCTCTTGTCCCAAGCTGAGGGAGAGGGTAAAGAAGGGGTCCCCACCACAAAGAGCCGAACTTGCCCCGAGGAGAGGAGGGGGCGGGCCGGGCCATTAGCCGCCAGTGGGCTCGCCCAGGCAGCCCTGAGCTCCAGCCCCCCCGGGGGTGCCCTGCTAGCCCCCGAGGCCTCACGCACGGGGCTGTTGGCTGCTCCCAGAGCTGCTCACTGAGCGCGACGAGAGGTTTTTATTTCCCTTACCAGCACCGTCATCTGATTTCTAACTGGGAAATGAAGTCATGCCCATTAATCAGGAGTCCCTAATAAACATGAGCCTGGAATAATTAACGGCACTCGCCGTCCCCCTGCGGCGAGGCTGGATCAGCGCTTTGGTCGTTCTCGAGCCGTTGCTGATAGAGGCACCGCAGCCGCCTCCGGGACGGCTGGCCGGGCTGCGGC
>NW_010524465.1:3368-3816 GCF_000687285.1 Phaethon lepturus | reverse complement strand
GAGCCGCCAGCGCCGGGATCGGTGACAGCAGCCTTTGGAAGGTGGCCTGGTATTTCCACAAGCTGCCATGACCTCGTTAACAGACTGATTGCAGCTAACGAAGCAAAACCAAAGCGGAGAATCGGGGTGGTAAGAGGAGAGCTCTGACGGCGCGCTCCTCCCCGCCGGGCTCTGCCCTCCCTGCTCCCTGCCCTGGCTCCCAGGCTGTGGCAAGCGGCGGAGCTGAGGTCGGGGTTCTGCTCAGGTGGCCGAGAACCTGTTTTGCAAAAGCAAAAGGAAGGGAAAAAAGGGTGGAGGGAGGGATGGGGCATTACTTCTAGTTACATCGTGTCAGTGCTCTGCTTATACGGCACCCAGCCCCTCCTGGGTGTTTGCCGACACGTACCATAATAACGGCGCACGGCAGCGGCGCTTGTCCCGCCCCTGGGACGTGGAGCCCGTGCGCAGC
>NW_010524465.1:2609-3272 GCF_000687285.1 Phaethon lepturus | reverse complement strand
CCCGCGTCCCGTGTGAGCTCAAGCCTTTCCTTCGAGCTCTGGACTCACAAATTCCCCTTGGTGCATCTGGTGATAAGACCGGGGGGATGCGAATGGGGAGAAGGGGCTCAGTTTCCAGAAGGTCTTGAGACGTTTAGTTTTTCTCGCCTAAGAGCCAGCCTCACGTCCCCAGACGCAGTGGCCGAGAAGAAAGCTTGCACAGGGCAGACTGAGAGGTGGTAAAGCATTGGGGGGCACCCGCTGAGCACCCGCTTCTCTTCCCCAAACTTGGATTTTAAATTCTCATGATTTCTTAAGGCGGTCATAATTTTTCAGGAGCTAATTTTGGGTTTACGAGGCTTGAAATCAGCAGGGCCAGGCTGCAGCCTTCTCTGCATCATGTACCCAGGGCAATGCGACACGACGTGGATGCAACCCCCCCGCCCCAGCAGCCCCCCTGGGCAGCCGCAGCCCCACGCAGGACAGGGATGCCGGGGCAGCACCACCACCACCGCAGCAAATTCCTTTCCTGCTCTTGCTGTGCCAGAGAAACTGAGAAGGGAATCGCACCTCTACTGCCTGGAGAGCTTGTCTGGCAAACCGCTGCAGCCCCACTCGCAGGTAGACAAAAGCAAGTCACACGCTGCCCCCGCGCTGGAGGGGCGGGACCCTGACCTCGGTGTT
>NW_010524465.1:0-2373 GCF_000687285.1 Phaethon lepturus | reverse complement strand
GCAGCAGGGGCCCGGTTCACCCCACCAGCCTGGCTCCCCAGCCCCCCTCCCATCCTTCCCGGGTACAGCGTCCCTTCCCTTCGCTCGCGGCCTCGGTGGGCAGCACGTTCTCACCTTGAGGGGAGTGGAAATGGCAACTGGAATGTGAGCTGGAAAGAAAAAGAAAGAAGAAAAAAAAAAAATCTTGAGGCTTGTCCAAACCTACTCATGTTTATATTGGAGCCTGTGAGTGACATCAGAGCAGGGAGAGTATAAACACCAGCAGGACCTGCTCGGGGCTTTAAAACCTGCGAACACTCCGCTGCCTCCAAACTGCCTGGGGGGTGATGTGCTGAAGTGGCGGAGGGGAGAGCAGCATGAGGCTCCAGCTGGAGAAGCAGCTCCTCTTCCTCTCCCTCCTCTGCATCCTCTCCAAGGTAAGGGAGACGGGGCCCTGGGGTGGCTTTAGCCTTGCTCGGGGAAGCACCCGGTTCTCGCAAAGTGCGACACAGGGAGCACTGGGGTGTTACAACGTCCCTGCTCAGAGCCCGGTGGCTAACGCCGGCTGGCCAGCAGGCTGTATTTGTGCAGTCCCACGCGGGCAGAGCTCTGCTTGGGGGCAACATTTGCCATTAAGCAGCAGGGTCTTAACATCCGCGGGCCAAACACCTCCCGCTGTGCAAGTCCACCGAGCACGCAGGAATGACAGCAATGCGCTCTGTTTGCTCGCCCCGTCCCTGCAGCTCTCCCGGGGCTGTGGTATGCGTCCCTGGAGCGAGAGGTCTCGGGAGCGCGCGACCGGAGCCTCGGCGTTAGCGGCTCCCGCAGACTCCGTGGTCCCTGCCCAGGCTCCCGAGGCAGGAGGCCAAGCAGCGAGCACCAGCCCCGGCATTACTCAGCTCTCCCCCCGCTCCCTGACATGCTCATGTAAAGCCAATGCCTCCGACAGGATTTGAGTTGTTGTAGTCATTTTTTTTTTCTCTCTCTCTCTCTCTTGGACTCTCTGTGAAAATATTTGCCTGTGCAGGGAACAGGAAAGTTGAAAAGTTTGAGGTATCTCAGCTCCAAGTTCTTCTAATTGCTGCTCGCATCCCAAGGCAGACCTGCAAGCAGGGACATCACGCAGCGTTGTGCCTATTCGGCTCCTTTCCCAGACAGCTAAGATCACTGATAGGAGCCACATTGTCCTCTAAAGACAAGTTAATTACAAGGAGCAGGGGGAAATGGATTAATGTAGTTGGCTTGGCTAATCTTTCTAAAACATTGACCTGTAATAGCAACCTCCTGAAAGATGAAAAATGCCCTTGGCTGCCTGGGTAAGCTGTGATGGAGAAATGACTCCTGCCCCAGGCGCTCATGAGTGTGTGGAGAGTCAGCAAGAGCCCTCGTGCCTCCAGCCCAAACCTGGCTACCACAGCCAGTCCTTCAGCCCCTGCCGCGAGTCTCACTCTGGTTTCTGCCACACTAATAATGCTGCTCATTGACAAAACCAGAACAAGACCCAGGTTGTCCAGCCCATTTCAGATACATTTCATCTCCAGTTCCTGGCACTGACATTTCTACAGCCCCATAAAACACATGTGAATTGCTGGGAACAGGGAAGAGACAGCACACCAGAACCCACCTTCTCTGTCTAAAGGGTCGTGTCAGCCCTGATGCTACTGGGAGAAACGAAAAGAGAAAGAAAAATGGTATCTAAAATCCACAGAGTCCAGCTGAACCCAGTGATCTCCTGGCAGTCTCAGCAGAGACACCAGTGACTGGACCAGCACGGGGCTGAAATTTTTGGTTGCACGTTTGCTGAACTGCTGCCTGTGTCGCACGTGCTGGCTGCGCGGCGAGCAGAGCCGCAGGGCTGCCCGAGAGCGGCTCAGAGCTGCTGCGGGCGCTGCCAGCACAGTACTGGCAAAGAATTCACCTCCAAATTGCAGAGCCAAATCACTTGGCTTCGGGCCCTATATGCAACGGCGCTGTCAGATACGACATGACGGGAGCATGAGCGCTGCCTGAAAAAGCTGTTCGTGCCAGGGTAATTGTGCAAGCAGAATGAGCCGTGGATATGAACATCTACCTGCCCGCGTGAACTCCTGCAGGCACAGCCCTGGCAGATGATCGGCTGAGCAGGCAAGTGTCTGCGGTGCACAGCCCTGCTGAAGTAATTGCTCAGTAATAGCTGGGAGGGGAAATGTAGCTCAGTCCTCGAAAACGTGCCTATCTCAGGGCTCCTCGCCCGCCGGGCCAGGCCAGGCAGAGGATGCTGCAGCCAGGGACAGGCGGAGGAGGCAGCTGGACCGGGAAGGAAAGCAGGGACGGTCACTTGGCTGCAGTTCCCCCCCATGGCCCCGTTTCTTGGCTGTTAAGACCGCTCGGAGAGAGGTGCTGTGCCCTCATCGT
>NW_010524464.1:332-2010 GCF_000687285.1 Phaethon lepturus | reverse complement strand
ACGCGCCGGCAGTCCACACACACGGAGAAGCGGGAGAGCTCGAACCTCTCTGCTTCCTTCTCCCCCCAGCCCCCAAGAAGCAAAGAGAACCAGGAAAATAAAAAATAAAAAATAAAAAAGCCAAGAGAGCAAGGCTTAGCCGAAATGCAGACACAACCAGCAGCTTGGGGGTGACTTTCCAAGCCGGGGGAAGCTTCCTCAGAGCCTGGCATTGTGTTTCGCAGCCTAGGAAACCCTAAGAAGCTGGTACTTCCCCCCTCCCTTTTCTTTTCTCCCAACTGGTTTGTAAATATTAACAGGGTTGTGAGCTATTCTCTCACACGGAGTGAATTTTTTTCTTTTTTTTTTTTTTTTTATCCTTGGAAAACTTCTTGGCTTCTCCCCACAGCCCCTCTCCCGCTCCTCCCCTCTGCAAAGCCACACACCTGCTTGCAGCCACAAGGATTCAAAATCAATATTGTATTTGTCACTTCTCTGTCTCCTTTTCCTCTCTCAACAGCCTTGCTTGCCACTGAGGCGAATTGTGGATTTATGGAGGAAAATTAGCATAAATTATTACCAAATCTGTAAACGTGTGTGGTCTTGCTTGTGGGAAAGGGGGCTATTGCAAACCTTCCATGCAGAAAGGTGGTCCATGATGGGCTCCATGCAAGGGCTGAATGGCTATTGCATGAAATAGATTTCCATTGGGTTTGCACATTGATATAATTGACTTATGTGTATTTTATACAGTTTTCCCAACACTGAGCTCCTTATTTGAATTAGGCTTCAGAAAAACTCTATTTGTTTTGGTTTTCTGCACAATAGATTTGGATTCACTTGCCCCCTCCACCCCCAGTGTTGGCTTTCAAAGTAAAAGGCAAATGCTACAAGTTACATTTAAATCCTATATTGCCCAAGTCTGTCATCTGTTGCGTGCTTAACATGAGGTGAAACTTTGGGTATCAATTACCGGCGTGGCTTTGCCTGCCCTGCCCCTCCGCTCACACATTCCTTTGCACTGGGGAAAAAAAAAAAAAAAAGAATCGGGCGCCTTACAGCCATACCTCGTTCGCACTCGGAGCGGCAAATGACAACGGAAGTCGACTTTTCTTTAACTTCACAGCTTGCGGGTTCCCATTTGCGCCAGCGGCTGGTTTTTTTCTTTCTTCGCAAAGAAAAGGTACTGGCAAAAAGAGGAAGAAAAGAATTTGTCAGCCTATGAGTTTTATTTACTCCCGTGCTGTTTCTGAGCTCTATTTTTGACAGGCATCCCAGGAGCGAACTTGGGCTGAGACACAACACCCGAACTGAGGGGGGTTAGAAGTTGGGAGGGCAGTGTCGGAGGTGTCTGTTTAAACCCACATATTTGGGGGCGCTCAATACAAAAATAGAAGCCTTCTGCCCGGTGTCCTAGGGGACGCTGGGAGGAATCTGCCCTCATTTCAGGGTATTGTCTTTCCTACCCCCTGACAAAGGTCCCTCGGCTCATCACCTCTTGCCCCCCAAAAACACCGTCCGGAGGCTGCCTTCCTGCCCTGCCCGGCCGGCATGAAGCGCGTCGGGGCCGGTTAACTCCGGCCCCTCTCTGCAAGGGGTCTCCCCAAATGCGGCAGGTCTCCCCAAAAAAGGGCTCGTTAGCTCGGCAACGCGGGGCCGCGGTCGGCTTCTCGGATTCCGAGAAACACAATTACTTGCC
>NW_010524464.1:0-228 GCF_000687285.1 Phaethon lepturus | reverse complement strand
GGAGGGCAGCCGGGATGGAACGAGGGGAACGCGGTTTAACAGACACGACGTCGGAGCTAGCTGCAGTGTGAAATGCGTTTTCAAGCGGCTGCCGGGTTTAAGGGAGCCCTGCTTTATGGGGACTGTCCCTCCGAGAAGACTCCAACGCGCCCGCACAGCCTGTCTGGCAGCAGCCGGCGCTGCACAGGCAGCCCCCGCTGCGCAGGCAGGCGGCGCGGGGCGCCCCCC
>NW_010524463.1:1585-10202 GCF_000687285.1 Phaethon lepturus | reverse complement strand
GGGACGCGGGAGGGACCCCCGCGCGCCTCGGCACCCGCTGTGCTGGGCGGGATCAGTGCCCGTGGCGCGATGTGGCCCGATACAGCAATGGGGTTGTTGCAGGAGGAAAACATCCTACAGTTTTGAAGCTGGCAGGGCTGCTCCCGAAGCCCTCCGCGCGCAGGCAGTGCGCAGCGGGGAGCTGATGAGAGTCCGCCGGGCTTCCAGGAACCACCCCAACTTAGCAGGGGAAAGGAAAAGGACCGTGACCTCTGGCAAGGTGGCCAGGAGCATGAAGGTGTCCATATGTCACCGATCCGCTAGAGGCTGAGATGAAGAGAAGCCGGCCTCGGCGAAATGTAGCCAGGTCCAAACGGTAGCTCAATACCGCAGGACTTGGAGTCACTGCCTTCCTCTGCTTCCAGGGGAAGGGCTGTTCCCCTTACTCCTCTCACTCCTCTTGCGTCCCTTGGTTGCCTCTTTAGAAGGTGACATTGGTGTTGCCTGTTGCCAAATGTGTGTGTAATTTCTTAGTGTGATTGCTCTCCACCGCCGGGATGGGTGGCTGTGTGCTGCCGCGAGACACAGAGTGGTATTAGCAGCAAAACTGCGGAATCTGTGGGTGAGCCTCTGTGCTCATACTAAAGGAAAAATACAGCAGGAGCATATGTAATGTGCATTAATAAATCTAGCAGACTGATGACAACTAGAACCAACTGAAAAATCAGACGTCCACTTGTCCATCCTCTGCAGCACATGAGGCTTACCATGCTCTGATGCCACTGAGGTGAGTGGATAAGTGATTTTAGTGACTTTATCCATCATCAGTTCAGGACACGTACACCATTTGTGATTCCTACACTGGCACAGAGGGGTAGGATCCTCAAAACCTGGTGGCTGGGACGAGGGGTTGGAGGGTCACTGCCCCTGCAGGTGTGTGCTGGGACTGGGAGACGCAACACAACCTGCAAAGCGTGCATGGGGAAGTGCTGCCAAAGAGTCTTGCCAGAAAATACACGGGTTTTGTAGGCAAATCGGGCAAGGATGAAACTGAACTTAGGAAAACAATAGCTATAAATATTTTCTGCTTTGCTATAAGCAACAAAACCATAGAAGCAAATTGGTTAGTCTGCAGAAACCAGCTGTTAAATACCAGCTTTCCCAGCTCCGGTGGGAAATGCTTTGCCTTGTGGTAATTGGGATACTGTAATACCTCCTTGTGCTTTTGTCTCTTCTATGTCTGCAGAGTCATTCCCTCCATCTTTTCGGTTACTACTGTCGTCTCTGGTGCCTTTTAATATGCCGAAGTGACTCTTAGCAGAAGCACCAGAGGCTGAGGGGAAATTGGGCTTTCTCTGCCTGAGCCTTTTTGTGCAGGGTTTTCTGTTTGCAGATGATTATCTTGAACAAGCAGAAGCCTGGCAAACGAGGCGGGGGAAAGGGGCACTGGCGTTACCTGAGCTTTTGTACCTTCCCCAGGTTGTTTTCCTCTGCTAGCTGGGTTACAAAGATACAATCACGGTGCTTTAATACTCTTGCTCTGGAGCGAGGGATAGCGAGGGATTTCCAGCTCCCCAAGGTGGATTTTGCTGAACGACTCCGAGCTTGATGGTGTGGAAGGCAGCGGCTGCGGGACAGGCTGTGCTGCGCTCCGGCTTTTCTCCGTTTCGATTAGCCTCGGCACGTGCGGAGGCTGACCGGCTGCAGGGGTAACCAGCCGCCAGCAAGGCAGGGCCAAATAACCCGTCGCTCTTTTATTATAAGAGGACTTAAAACTCCCCTCCGCAGTGGGTCACCCTGAGTCTGCCTTTCAGCCCAGCCCAGGCGTCCCGTGGCTCTCTGGGGACACGGGCTGTGGAAGCAGCACCCGACTCGGCCTGACGGGGAGCTGCCGGCTCTCGAAGGGCACATCTCTGCTGCTCTCTCCTCCGGCAAGCTCGGGCATCTCAGGCGCTACCAGCCACAAGCAGGGAGTCTGGGGCCCCGTCCCTCCCCGCTCTGCACTCGCTCCAGTCTCTTGCTGTTTTCTTTTTCTTGCCCTGCATTGATGCTCCCGTCACACTTCCGCTAGCCCTCGATCACCAGCAGCCAGGGCGTTGCAGCTGTCTATATTTTAACTTAAAGTGAGTGGCATCTTTTCTCCTGGCAACAGGCCGCCTTGCTTTCTTCCCCTCTCCTTCGACAAAAAGTGACAAGCGCTCCTTCTCAGAGCCGCTCGAAGAGAGCTGACAGCAAGTTGTGCGCTGCCTGCGAGCTGGTTTTCCGCAGGACCGCTTAAATAGAGTTCACATCCTTCCCACCTCTCCCCTTGTGTGACAGTGCCTTGCACCCTCTCTGATGGTATTGGAGCTTATCTCATCGTGGCTTATCTGAATAATCAGCTCCGGCGTTTCTAAACCTTCTCAGAGGGATTTTTGAGGTTCTGCAAAGCTTTCCAAAACGTAGTACGATTCAGCTGGGGGCCGTGCCAGAGGCTTCGCTGCCTGCGCTGCCCCTCAGCACCCTGCTAACGGCCAGGTCAATATATAAAGAGCTTTTCTAACCGTTTCAGGATGCGCTGATGTGTGTCTTTAGCGCTGGTTCAGGCAATCACGGGCGCTCTTTGGAGGGAGGATTGCATCTCACTGAGTGCCAGCGCTGCCTAGCAGCAAGGGAGCCTCTCAGCAGCGCTGCAGATCAATAATGTCTGTAGCTCTCCAGATTACCTCTCCCTGTCTTCATCTCCAGCAGTCTTCCTCAGCACTGATGGGCACCTATTACCCGCTGTCTCAGCGCCAAGCGTTCGCAAGCCTGCGTTGGAGGCACCGGCACCGAAACCGCTGCCGTGACTGGCAGCAAGGCTGACGATGAGCGTCCGTGTCACCCGGCGCAGCTCCGCGCGCAAAGGCAGCGTTTGTCAGGCTCCTTTCGGTTTGTGGGGGCTGCTTTGACCGTACGGCAGTCGATTCAGCAGACACCAGTGTAAGCGCTGGTGGTGGCTACGGCTGCTCCCCTGTGGATTCGGGGCGGGCAAAGGCCGTGTGACAGGAGCACAAGCTCTACATCAAATGCGTGTTAAATCCCACCCGGGGTAAGGCTGCTGTCTGTAACCGGCCCCGCAGTTAGGAAGGGGAACGAGGGCCGTGGCCGCGCGTGCTGGGACAAACCCGGCGCTGGTGGGGAGGTGCTGGCGGGAGGGCTCGGTGCTGGTGCTGCCGCAGCAGCGGAAGGATGGAGGGTTCAGAGGTGGCTCTTTGCCTCGTGCTTAAATCCGAGCAGGCCTAAATCCGCTAAATTTAGTTTTAATTTGTTTGGACCAAGTGCATTTCAAGAAGAAGTTTTGAGTTCAAAAGAAGTCACCAAGTCTTCCTGGCCTGCTTTATATCACCAGCCATTTCATTTTGGCCTGTTTTCCTAGAGATGATTCCAATAATGTGCACTGGACTACAGCGTGTCTCCAGGAAGGTATCATCAGGCTCAATCTTTCTGTGTTTTACTTTTTTTTCCCTTAATTGTATCTACAGGATGTTTCAGTGAGTTATCACCTTCACTTTTAAATATATTGTTTTCCTCTTCTAATTTTAATGGGAGTGGCTTTAGCTAACAGACGTACATTAGTAAGAGCATTAGGAAGTTCAGAAAACTATTTTGCAAGGAGCCTTCTTCTGCTTCTGTGCTAATGAAACTGAAACACTCTTCCTTGCAGTGGTCTGTGTAAGATAGCTGGATTTTTTACATTTCATAACTAGTTTCTGGATGATTATCTATTAATATTTTTGTGCTTGATTCCATGCCAATGTCTGCTTTTGGCCAAGGTCTCTTTTGGCCATCTTATTTTGCATATTTGGACTAAGACATTGAAGAAAACACTCTTTTTGCTGAAATCAGGGGACTACATTTGCTAAGCAGACTGGGGTAGCAATTTGGGAACATAATAATTAGTCACCCGTTTCCAGAAGTCTGCTTTATACAGCACATAAATGTGAACTAACCTTTAGGAATCCTCTGACACCTAATATCAAACTTATACTTCGCAACAGGATGGAGAATGTATAATTTATGAGCTAGTGAAGTATCTTTAATTAAACCAGTATTTTCTAAATTTTGACTTAATTTAATTTTAATCTAACAGAAAGAAGCAATCTGAGTCCAGCCAAGGTTTTCCTTAAATACCATCCTTGTTATCTGGGAGGCTTTGAATCAAGTAAGATAGATGATTTTAATTTCCATGTTCTCAGTGTAACACTTGGGGTCAATGTTTGCATACTTATCATAGGCAGTTTACCACTGACAACCACTGTAATTGTTCAACTTTTCCTTGGTGAAGACCTGATTGACTATTATGCACTGTATTTATTATGTCTCACACTAAAATATAGGTGATTGATTATTCCATTATTATATTGACCAAGGTTGTAACAAGGTGTGACAAATACGTGCCGTTACAGTCCATAACCAACTGAGGAAGGTAGTGCAGTCAGGCAGGAGAACTTTAATGTGTGTGACTCTCTGGAAAGCTTTAGCAAACTTTCAGGACACTATTTAAAAGATTTTATCTGAATGAATGTTCTTCATTTCTGCTAGGTACTTTCTAAGGATAAAAAAAAAAAGATAACAGGCGCTGATCTGAACAGCTTAGAATATGATTGAGAGCCCACTGGAGCCAAAGGAAATTCCTCCCATGGCTTGCGGGGCTTTGGAAGGGTCCTGAGGGTAATCTCTCTGTTTACTTCACGGAGAGTTGTGTCAGATCCTGAAAAAATCACTATTTGTTAACTGCATTAAAATGTGCAGGGAAAAAAGTGTCTTCCATCACTGATGTAGCACATTAATGTGAATTGTGTGCACATATGAAGGGGACTTATAGTTGGAAAGAGAAAGATCCTGTATTTTGAAGCTCTTTATCTGCAGCTTGGTATTTGAAATGCATAATTTAATTATCTTTGAACTCCTTTGTTCCTCCTTAAAATAAATCACGTTTAATTTCCGTTTTAAATATCATGCATTGATGGACGCAGCACTGGGGATCATGGTAACAAAATGGTGCTGAACCAGCTACTGGAAATTAGTAGTAATAAACAATGCATTTGCTACCAGTCTGTCATATTAATTAGTCTTCAGAATGTGTCAGTGCTTTTCATTTGTATTTAACGTTGCCTGAGCTTGCTGCCAATTAAATACAATGTTGTTATCAAATCAGCTCGCACGTGATTACATTGGATTAATGTGGTTATTTTCTTTGATCCACTATAATTAAAAATCACAGTTGTGATTTTAAACAAGAGTAAAAATACAGCCAGTTTGCATACGCAGCTGCCTTTTTTCTTCTAATTTGCTTTAACAACATTCACCCCTAATTAGCAGTTGTGGAAGTCCCGGCCCTGTTTAGCAGCTCAGAGGAGACAGCAGCGTTTTGCAAACGCCGGAAGGAGCCCCACGCACGCCTGTGCTCGGTCCTCACACCCTGCCCAGCCGCGGCAGGAGACGTTTTCGAGCAAGATCTATGGTAGTCCAGTGCCCAAACCCTCAAGGACGACTCATCAGCCTCGAGCCGAAAGAAAATGCCACCTTAAATCTCAATACTGTTTTTCCTGAAGCCTGACGGCGCAGTCTACCTGGCCGTCTGCACCGCGCTTAATTCCCCGGGAGGCTTTAATCGCCGCGAGCACGGCAGCGCGCTGCGCCCTGCAGCATCCTCGTCCCCACAGGACCCACCAGCCAGCAGCCCCGCAGCCCAGAGGCGTACCGAGACACGGGCTCCTGCAAAATGGGCAACCGTGACGTGCTGAGAAGACGCGAACGCCCGCGTGTTGGACCCCAAACGCCCCGTCTACCCAGCCCTGGCTTTCCAGGCTTTGGCTTTTCACTGAGCGGGAGCTCTTCATTTTGGGACCTGCCACCCGGCAGGCGTAAGGAGCAGGCGAAATGCCGCAGCCCCAAGCAGAAGGACGTCGTTTCCCATCGCTACCCGCTTCTCCGCTGCTGACAGACAGGACCCAGACAGGCTGGAGGAGGCTGCTCTTCTGCGGGAGCAGGTAGAAGTAATGAGTCAAATCCCTGCGGCAGAGAGAGGGACGCTGGCCCATCTCCTGTCGGGTAGCAAATGACTCATTGCGCAACAACTTCAGTAAAGGGGTATTTTGTTTTCTATTTTCCTCTTCCACTTGCAGCAGGGAAGCAGAGAGATGAATTTTTCAAAAGGCCACCCAGGCTTTTGTTTGGGAACTTCGCCTCCCAGGTCTCCTAAGGCCACTGAGAAAGTCACCGTCTGAATAAATATCATCAGCAGTCACTCTGGTAGGGACGGAAACCGAAAGCATTGCTGCTTCTTCAAGAGGCGTAGACACGGTGAGGTGGTGAGCTGTTATTCACCACCCTGATTGACACATCTATACCACGTATGGATCAAGCAGTGCTGGATCCTTCAGGAACAAGGCAGCCCTGGATGCTCACCACCTCCGAGCACCCAGCCCCGTGTTTCCCCCCTGCCCATGCCAGCCATGGGGGTAGCACACAGCAAGGACATCACCACCGTGCAGCCCCCCAAGGCACTGCTAGCTGGACGAGCGCTTTCCCAACAAGCAGCAACAAACAGGAAAGTGCCGTCATACTTTCTGCATCAATTCCAAGTGAGTGATGAGTAGCGAGCGCCAGGTTTGCGGAAAGTTGGCCACTTCAGCTGAGTTTTGCCCGCTGCCATGCTTCATCAGGTGCCACTGCACTATGGGAGGCTGAGTTTGCCTGTCCCACACTGTGCCCTTCCTCACCAGTTCAGAAGGCAGATGAGCAATAACTTAGCAAAAAATTAAGCTTGAATGAGTGGAAGTTAGCGAAACATGAACCATGCGTTGCTGGCCCTTCAGTAAGTAATGCGCAGTGTTCTGCTGAGGTAGGGCTCTTTGTGCACATAATAAGTAATGTTCCAGTGAAATGAAACCTCAGGCTCCTGATTCAGCTGATATTTCTGGCAATTTGTTGACCTATTGCAGTTTATTCAGGATTTTTCTAGTCTTGGTAGAGCGACTCTAACAGCGACAGATTTGTCATGCTGTTTCTAACAAATGTGCAGCTTTTGTAATGCTGAAAGTTATAATTTCTTGAAGCACCCCAGATAATAATTGCCTCTGTGCTCTGCAGTAGCACTCTGTGTTTATAGCAAGGAAATTAATTAATTAATTATTAATTAATAGAATTTAATATAGCCAGTGCTAGCTTGTGTCATAGAGTAACTCATAGGGACAATTTTAATTTCACCTGACATATGTATATTGATGATTTCTCCTGGGCTGGAACGTGGCTGCTCCGCGGGCGGGGAGAAGGGCAGCCCGGCTAATGAAAGGTGGCTGTGGGGAGAAGGTTCAACGGAGCCGTTGTTTGCCACCTGGAAAAGATGTAAAGGGGAAAGCAGGAAAGCTGCCCTGCTTTCTGTTCACCCTGGGAAGGAACACATG
Source organism: Phaethon lepturus (assembly GCF_000687285.1). Taxonomy (NCBI): domain Eukaryota; kingdom Metazoa; phylum Chordata; class Aves; order Phaethontiformes; family Phaethontidae; genus Phaethon; species Phaethon lepturus. Next base: position 2,793 of record NW_010524463.1, on the reverse strand, counting down.
CAGAAACCGTCTCCTTGCCTGGCTTTGATGCAGGGGGCTTGATGGACAAAATACTGCTCTTTCAGAGCAGTTTTCCTTGTTTTATGGTAGCACAAGTAAAATTTTAGTCCAGTCTTGGTTCTGTTAAAATTTGAAGGAATTTCTGGAGTTCCTGTGAAGCTAACAAAACGTAAGGGCATTGCTCGTGTCAGTTCAAAGTGGAGATGTGTCAAATGGAGTGACAAAACCAAACGCTAGCTTGTGCTTCACTACCTATTAAACCCAGCAAGAGGCTGTGATCAAACCCCTTCTCCGAGTGTTGCTAAAAGGCTTTTATTAGCAGAGAGATGCAGCCTGTGGGGACCTGCCATACTGATGCTTCCCTGACAGGGGTCAGGGATCAGACAAACTGCTACGTCCAAGTTGTCTTTCAATATCCTTTGGCCTCACATTTCATGTCACGTTAAGGCTTTTCTCCAAAATACTTGTTTAAGGTGACTCTCGGGCCGGAGCTTCTACAAGCCCGGAGGTGTGCACCAGCAGTTGGTCTTTTGGTGGTTTTGGGGCGACCGCAGCCCAGAGGTCAGGCAGTGCGTGGCTCAGCCCTGGCTGAGGGTGCCTGCAGACGGCGGAGGTCTTGGGAATTGCTAATGAAACCAACCGCTCTCCCGGCAAACTATCCTGGGTCCCCCACTGGCTGTGTAATTAAAATGGGGACTGTATGGGTGTGAAGTTAATGCTGTATACATAATATATCTGTCCCAAGGTAAGCCTCCACATCTGTTCTCTGTAAAACTGTAAGTGCACGATATAATTAAGCGAGTGAGAAATAGTTTGAGCAGAACACAGCGTTGTCCACCAGCAGCCCGAACCAGCTCTTGCTGCAGCAGCACAGTGAGTCTAACCAGCCAGAAATAGAACTGGCATAAAAACAGGCTGGAGGTGCTGGTGGTTAAAAACATTCCTGGGTTTGGCTTTTTTTTTCTTTTTTCCCTTTTATTCTGTCATTGAATACAAGGAGAAACTTCAGTCTGTAAATGCCACCGGTTCTCCATTTCACACTGACATTCCCAGGGACAGCAGAACTGCCTGTAAAGTGTCTGTCACCCAATGAAAATTGGAAAAAAAAAAACTTCCAGGCTTCTGCACACCCTTGTCACCAGTAAATAAGCTGTCACTTAACCCTTCCCTGCCCACTTAACTCTCCTGCTGCTGGAGTCGGTGGAACG
>NW_010524463.1:1275-1554 GCF_000687285.1 Phaethon lepturus | reverse complement strand
GGGCGGTGGACCGCTCCCCTCGCCCCCGCCGCTCTCCTGGGTGCGGGCGGTTCTGGGAGAGCTGCTCATGAGAGAGGAAAGAGGGGAAGGACCTTTCCTGGTGTTTTAGCAATGGGTCTGGAAGTGCTTTTATGTTGGGGAGCCAGAGAGGCTCACCAAAAAGATTTGTAACTGTAGCCAAAGACACAACTACCCACCCAGGCTTTTCTTCCCACCTCACCTATTTTTTTTTGTTGTTCCTTTTTTTGTTAAATGTCAGTTTGCTGGTCAGCCTCTGGC
>NW_010524463.1:0-1247 GCF_000687285.1 Phaethon lepturus | reverse complement strand
CAGCAGGATCCCTTTGCCGGAGAGGAAGAGACATGCCGTTGCGTGACAGCTCCTCCTTCCCGGCCGGGGCCGCGTGTGCAAGCGGGGGCTCCGGCAGCGGACGGGCGTGCGGGGCTGGACAGACGGACACCATGTCTGCCTGAGAGGAAAGGTGTCAGGGTGCCCAAAAGCAGCAGCCGGCGGACTTTAAAGGTGAAATGCCTCGTGGCTCCCGTCGTGCCAGGCTTCCCTGGAGGGAACACGTGCGTCCTGTGTCCATCCCGCAGGAGTTTTATCCGGCTCCCCCTGACTTCGTTTGCGAACGCACGCGCACGCGGTTCACGTATAAACCTCTGCCGAGCTGCAGGCAGCAGTGCGATTCGCCGCTCCCACCATGAGGTGGTCGTTGGTGAGGGGCTGCTGGTTTCCTACAGGGAGTGTTTGGGCCAGCGCAGCCTCAGAGAGCCCCACCTGCGCAGCTTCTCCTTCTGACGGTCCCAGGGACTAAGATGCTCTGTGTGTGTGTGTATTTATATACATATATATAGTGTTTCCTAGGACCATCGCACGTTAGTATCTACATCTTTTCACATTTGTATCTGCCGGGCACTAAGCAAGTATTATTAAAACAGGGTTGCTTAAATGAAAGCAGTTGGAGAATAGAGGTTTCATTACCGGGCTGCCAAATTATTATCTGAGCAATCTCCTCGCCTTACCTCAGGCCTACCCAGGGGCTGCAATTGAAATGCCATAAACTTTTTCTGTATTTTTACTTATTTATTTGTTCATGTATACAAACGGATATACATTAAAATATATGTATGTATATGTATTTATGTGCATATATATGGTGATTATACTTATATATAAGGACCTTTCAAAAGACCTTTAAAACATGTATTTATAAATATTGATAAAAATTATAATAATATATATATCTACATAATGAATGACATAAAATATATTACAGAATTATACTTAGTACATTATAAAATATGCATGATAATATGTATATAATTTAGTATTTATAGCATATGTATAGCTAGTTATATGTATTAATTAAATTCATTTTATACATTATATGCATATATACACATATACAGCTTCCTATGAATATACATCTACACATCTAGTCTAATATACATCTAGTCTAATATCTTAGACTAGATATTAGGAAAAATTTCTTTCCTGAGAGAGTGGTCAAGCATTAGCACAGGCTGCCCAGGGAGGTGGTGGAGTCACCATCACTGGAAGTGTTCAAAAAACGT
>NW_010524462.1:0-1415 GCF_000687285.1 Phaethon lepturus | reverse complement strand
GCTTCGCTAAATAAAACGCATCAGGTGGAAAAATCTCCACAACACGCGTCTTCCTCCGGCCGCCGAGGCAAGCGAGCCCCTCGGATTCGGATTCTCGGATTCCTTTTTTTTTCTTCCCCCCCCGCCCAGACAGGAAACACATCAACCCTCAAGTTATCTCGGGACAAAATAATAAAAAAAAAAAATTAAAAAGAGATGCTCTTAAAAAAAACAAAACAAAAAAAAACCCAAAAAAACAAACCACGGTGCCCGTGTGGGCTGCGCCGCAGTCCCGGTGCCGGCTGCGGGGGGCTCAGGGGTGCGGGGGGCTCGGGAGGGGTGATAGAAAAAGGTGGTGGTGGGGGGAAGATCCTTCTATTTTCTGCGCGGTTTTAAATATCCCCAGCTGTTTCCCAAAGCTTCTTCCCGGTCCTAGGAAGGTGCTTTGGGGGGTGTGTGTGTGTGTCCCGTTTCTCTTTTTTTTTAATATCGCAGCTATCCCTCCTTTTTAACATTTAAGAGGAAACAAGTTTAATATTCATGGCTGTTAATAGAGAAGGGCCATTATCGCCGCCCCATTGTTCTGAGTCCCGCACAATGCCGCTTGTATTTTCATGTGTATATTCCCAAAGTTCCTTCTGAGCGTTTAGTGAGCACTTTAATATTCATGGGTGTTAATAGAGAAGCCCTCAGTATATTGGCATATTGTTGGGAGGTGTACATATTGGTCTGACTTTGAATAGCCACAGTCCTCTTTTCTTTTGCTCTGTTTTGCAGGGTTGATGGGCCAGGAGTAAATGGGCATTTTTCCCCCCCGTCTCCCCCTTACAGAGAGAACATCTTTATTCCAGTCCCAGACTTTCTGGTTTCCCATTCAAGACCCTCCGAAATAATGTCAGGCAGAAGAAAAGTGGAGCAAATCAATCTTTCATGGTCTTTTTGAGACCAATTTGACATCCATGGACTCTTCTTTTCTTTCACAGCCTACAAGGGGATGGTCAGGATCTGGACAAGGTTGGGGTCTGATGAGGGGAGACATGGGATCATAATGCAGCAAAGAGAGAAAAGAAAAGCAAAACAAGAAAAGATTGCAGGGATGGGGTGATGGAGGAAAAATGAGGGTGAATGACAGTGCAAGAAAGGAGATTAGAGCCCAGCAGCTGCTTTTTGGGGGGCGGGGGTAGCGCTCGCCCCTCTTCCAGCCCTCCGCATGAATAGGATTTGAACAGAGCGGAGATTGATTTATAGTTATTGCAGTTGAACATTTATTGCTCTTAAAGAGTGGCGGGGAGAAAAGAGAGAAAAGGGGGTTTAAAAGCTCCTTTCTGTATTAAAGAGGTATCAAATGAAGACTGCTGAGATAATATACAGTGGCCAATGGGAATTTGATTTGCTTTAAAATTTAACTCTTGTGGGGCCGCCGGGATGGAGCCGCC
>NW_010524461.1:25176-25492 GCF_000687285.1 Phaethon lepturus | reverse complement strand
CCCGGTGGCCTCCCCGAAAAGCGTGGGTGTGTTCCCCCGCGTCGACTGTCGTTTCTCCAGCCGGCCTTGGTCTCCGCTCTCCGCTAGACCGCGGAGATCCAGGCAGCAGGGCTCACGAGTGCTTCTTCCTCTCGGCTTTTACTGCTGCTCTGCCAGAGCTGGGGAAAGCGCTGAGCTTAGTTTTGCTTTCCCATCTGCGTAACACGTGCCACGGTTGAGTAGGGTTAGCGGGAGGCATAAATAATCCCTAAATAAAGGCAAATGACCAAGAAATCCTGAAGTCAGATCCTCTGATAAAGCTTGGCTACTTGACATC
>NW_010524461.1:21702-25127 GCF_000687285.1 Phaethon lepturus | reverse complement strand
AAGCCGGCGGCTGTGCTGCCATCCCGGGGGGGCTGTGCTGCCTGCGCCCGGGCCCGAGCAGACAGCGTTTATTTAGAGTTAAAAAGCAACATTTGGTAGGTGGGAAGGGGAGATGAGGGAAACAGATCAGGGAAGGGTGCTTCTGTGGCAGAGTATAGAATCACAGAGTCATTAAGGTTGGAAAAGACCTCTAAGATCATCAAATCCAACCGCTAACCCAGCACCACCGTGCCCGCTAAATCATGTCCCGAAGTGCCAGGGCCACACGTTTTTTGAACACCTCCAGGGATGCTGACTCCACCACCTTCCTGGGCAGCCTGTTCCAATGCTTGACCACTCGTTAGACAGCTTGCTTCAGGAGGCGAGGGAGCTGCTCGCCTGGCTTGTGCTAGGACGTAGGTGCTAGGAACACACCCGGGGCCGTGACTCCAAAAGTAGAGGTGCTTCAAAGCTGAAACTACCTCAAAACTGAAGCAGGATTTCCTCCTACATTAACCGAAGGGCAATAATGCCTGAAATTCTTCACAGAATAAAACCTAGGGGACAGATTTGTGCTGGAGTGGCTTTAGCTTTTCTTGTTCTGGGCAGGACGCAAGACTTCGCGGGGATTAGCCTCCACGAGGACATTTGACGCAGGCCGTGTGCCCAGCGTCCCGCGATAGGAGTGCACCAAATCGTCACGTGCTGGTTTCAAAGAAAAATCATAGTCGTCATGTATTGGCATAAGGCAGAGCTCAGAGACCTTCTGGCAAGCAAAAGTAGAAACGTCTTTTCCCTAAATGCAAGCAGCGCTTGCTAATCAACTAGTGTGTTGAATTTTTAGTCGTAGCTCAAAGAGACCTTCCCAGTGAACCATGTCAGCCTGTTAATGACATGAAGATGTCTTCTAATAGACTGGTTATGACTGGGTCCTGGGTTAAATATATCCAAAGGCCCTCAGGATACAATTAAGAACTTGTAAAAAACCACCACCTTAAACTACAATTCTGCCACTTTTCTGTCCTGCATCTCCTAAGAAAGGAGCAACAATTCATACTTCCAAGTCTCATAAAATTTCAGTGTTCAGTGTGTATTATTAGAAACAAGGGCTTACGTTTAACCGCTGAACAGATACGGTTGTGAACAAGTCAAATTTCCCCACAGACATGCCTTAGCTCTCACCTACTATCTGAGGCAGGCTCCACACCGCGCCTCTGCTGCATTGGCAGTGACCATGCCTGGTAGCATCAGCTGCCACGTGAGATGCACACCTATCTGAATTCATGTTTTGGAGGGTACCAAGCAGATGTGAGAAATTGATGTTGTTTGATGTTGGTTTCGCTACTGGATTAGGTCTCAAACAGCTCTCCAATTTGTGCCCTGGTTTAACAAGGCACCCCAGCAGGCAATATCTTCCTCAGCATAGTCTTTCTTAGATTAGAGAGTCAGGCAAATAATCTTGTTACAGTTTATGGAGGCAGCAATCTCTCTGACTTCACCGAGGTTTCTGATATGTTTAGGGACCTTGCCTGATTCAGGCCCACAGACATTATCAGTTCCCTGATCTGTTACTTCTTTGTAAATTCAGTAGTAGTTTGGGGAGTTGTAAGTTGCCATCCAGAATTTCTACCAAATCACATCTACCCTGGATTACTGATCTGTGTTTTTGCAGATCTGGCTGAGGGTGAAATTTGAATCTGAGCAGCTGCCAAACAGGGCATCTGTCAAGAAATTTACATACTGTTATATTTCTGTAGTTCTGCACTCTATGTAAATAATATTTGCCTCCTGGCATCTTCCTCACAGAACTGATTTCCTCCCTGTGGTTTCTTGCCAGAGTCTTGGCCATTTCAATAATTGAGACTCACACTGAGACCTTGGAAATGTTAATACCCAAAAGCACTAAAATCACAGAACAGTGCATGATTATGACTATTCTAAAAACTCTATTATGAATCAGATGCACCATAGCTAGAGAAACATCGTATTTCCTTGCCCCAGCTCCGCACCCATTTGTAAGATAACAGATGGAAACTGGACCAACACCTGCTTAGTTGGTATTTGCACTCTGGAGGAAGGTAGAACTCCTTGGCCAGTACAACTATGCCAGCCCCATTTCACCCAGCACCAAAATAAGGAGACTGGGGGATGCAGCAGAGTGGTGAGAAGGCAGGCTCATCACCAGTTTCACCAATCCATATGTGATGCTCAGTGTCCCATAACCCACAGCCAGCTAGTATAGTGCTCTTCTAGCTTAGTTCAGGAAATAGCAGCAACCTGAGAGCCAGGAATTTATAACCAGCTCCCTAAGGGTCTCTTTAATCTTGATCCAGGAGGGAATGCGTCTCCAGTCTTTATCAGCAGGATCTTCCCAGGCAGGGTCTGATTCTTGTCTCTTTGAGTGCTGTATCAATGAAATCATATGTACATCTAGGCAGCTAAATAAAACAGGGCTAGGGAGCAAGCTGGACCGCAGATTGCCTTTGCTGCGTAATTATTAGCACACTGCTGACATGAGCCAAGGAAAAGTGTACACGAGGACTATTCCCAGCTGTAAGTATGGGGAACACCGTGCCATTTGCCTCCTTCCAGCTTCTGTGATTTGCTTACCTCCATCCACGACACTGTCCTCCCAGGCTTTGCACCCTCAGGAGGCCCCCTCATGCCTACCTACCCCAGGGCACGCAACATATAACCTCAGCATCTTGCTATGAAATCCGGTAAGCTGCAACACATTATTGCACACACTTTGAACTGAAATAAACACATGAAAAATAGTAATTATATATTAGACTGCAGGGCATCTGTGGAGCCTACGAAAGACTCTGGCGAGTGCTACACTGTGTGGTTAGGCCATAAAAGGCCTCTGTTCCTGTTCTATTAGCTTTATAGGCAAAGGTGCTGGCATTAAAAATTGTGTTAGTATGTTTATCATGCTCCAGACAATGTAAAAATTCAATGAGCTGCGTAATCCACAAAAAAACTATCAACCCATCACCATGCCCAAAAACAAGTAGAAAGGTTGTGCAATATGTGTGCCTCTCTTCTTTTGCACAATATTTCATCTTCTCTCCTGTGTTAGCTACCCTGGTAGAGGCCCATTCTGTTTTCAAAGGAAAAGATATTTTATTATTTAAATGCATAAATCACAATTTTATCTCTCTATCTTGATGAACTATGTTTTCTAACGAACACATGCATGTCCGTATTAATTGACACTCATTGAAGGGGAATTTGGTCCTCATATTTTTGAAGCTGAACTGAAAGGCATTCATAATTCATTCTCATTATCAATTTAGCTTTGCAGGAAAAAAATAGAAGAGATAGGAGCTTCTTTGCTTTTTTCATGCCTTTTTGGGAAAGACACTGTTTATATGTGATATGCAACGAGATAGAGGAAGTAAGTGTTTAGAGAGTGAAGTTATATCGAATACTAGACAAAACTG
>NW_010524461.1:21151-21671 GCF_000687285.1 Phaethon lepturus | reverse complement strand
ACCGCTTTGAATTAGAGCACTACAAAACCAAACCAAACCCACCGACTCTTAATGAAGCTGCTTTGGTTTTACAGGGCTAGTTTTTTCTGGGCTGTTAGAGTACAGACCAGAGGATGATGAGAAAACTCATCATGTTGGGTCATATCTCAGCCACATTTGTCTGAAAGGGAAGATTTATTTGCTTAAAATCTTCTTTCTGAAACTTAGCTGGTTTTGGTCTGTTGTGCCCATTTGTTTGTGTGTTTGTTTTGTGGCGGCTGCAGCAGGAGCTCACCCAGCAGGCAGAGGTTAAGGCACCTGAACGGTGCTCGCGCCCGCCGTCCGTGGGGATGGCAAGTTTGGGCGAAGCTCTGCCCTAGCAGGGGGCATAGAGGGACCCTTCGCCTGTGAAGCCTGAATAGGCAAGGCACCGAGCCGGGCAAAGGCATGACAGAAAAAGCAGGGGATGTGAGATGGAAGCCCATCGCCAGTTCACCCCACAGGATCTGTGCCCACATCCTGACGAAGGTGAGTGGGATGG
>NW_010524461.1:0-21120 GCF_000687285.1 Phaethon lepturus | reverse complement strand
AGGAATGCTGAGAGCAGCGGCGTGTTGCATTGCCACAGGGTCGATCAGCAGTAGACTCGGGCAGGATCTACTTAATTTTCAAAGTGTTTAAAAGAGGCTGATGGTAGAAAGATTTTTACAGCAGCCTCCTTCTGTCCCTCTTCGAGATCATCCTAGCCTGTTGAGCTCTGGGGGTGGCAGATGCTGCTGCTCCTTGCGTGACTTCCCAGAGCGCAGGAGTTTCTCTGAGGTTCTCTGGATGAGGAGAGAGAAGCATGCTGTCTTGCTGTTATATGTTTGTATTTTTCTCCAGCAGTTGTTTGTGGTAGATTCACATAAAGCAGAGAACAACTAGCCTTCATTATTGTTATAAAAACCTCTGCTTGATTAGATCATACTAGCAGAATCACTTCAGTCTTCTCTTTCTATTAATTGGTTTATCTCTTCAGAAGGGAATTTATTTTTTCCACAGTTCCACTGTATTTTCTGTGTATCTTCTGGAGCAAGAAGAAATCAATTCTCTGAATAAGTTGCTTCTTCCAAGAGCTCTCTGCTTGTTTAAGTGGGCTCCAGTGTATTAAGAATGGAGCTGTATGCTGCTAAGTTAACAACATTTCCAAACATATTCCTTGGGTGTTTCTCTACATTAGCTAGGTTTAGGGAGTTACCATGGAGGTGTATTTGCTGCCAGATGAGTCAGAATTATTTAAATATGTCTGTCTGGATCAGAAGGTTTTATCCCAAATTACAAAAGGTGTGCAAGCCTTCATCTTCGAAGAGCCCCTGCAGCTCCCTTCCTGCCAGCTTGCTGCCGCTTTGTTCTCAAAGCACTTTCCCCTTTCAGGGCTTCTCCTGCTCTAGTGCTTTTGTGGGGGTGTCTTCTCTGCTTCCTCCAACTGGAATTGAAGGCAATGAGCCTTTCCACCACAGACTTGCTGCAAACCTTTGAATAAGTGGAAATCTGTTCTTCCATTGGCTTTGCTACGTGTTTTATTACCCACATCCCGTCTGCCGTCTTTCAAGGGAATTAGAAGCAATTTCAGGGTTTCTCCCTTCTGAATCCCCCATAAATGTGGAATGACTGGGATGTCCCCTCTCTTCCTGTGCTTTTGGCCAGCTCAATTTCTGTATGATCTTGTTCTTCAGAACTGAGGTCTGCTCATCCAAAGAAATGTAAACTATAAATTGAAAGAGCGATTTAGGGAAAGTTTTTTGATTCCCTTCGCTGGGCGTTGCATCCATGGTTACCTTAAAAATATGCTCAATAAATCACAGGCCTGAGTGGAGGAAAAAAATATTAATAGAAGAGTGATTTTGTGTGCTGAGAAGCCTCTTTCTTCTTCCCAAGGCCTGTGAGCTGGAACGCCTTTGAAATTCTGCTGCAGCTTGTTGACAGCAGAAATAAGTGCTCAGATCTGACACTAACAGAGCCCCATGCTGTTGTGGGCTTGCAATTGCAGCAGCTCTCTTTTGTCTTAGGTGGGCTTTCCTCTGTCTACAGGAACATTACATCTCCCTGAGCATTGAGGTGTTTAGTGAACAGTTGTTGCCTAGTTTCTTTCTTTTCATTTTTTCCACATCCTCTGAACTCTTACGCTATCAGAAAAGTTATTATCAGTTACCCCTTTACACACACCCACATTGGTTCTTCTCTGTAGCAAGTAGTATTAATTGCTAATGTCTGTAGAGTTGCATATACAGGTATGAAGACCAAAATAGTAAACAGATGTCAAGCATAATTATGATATACATGTGTGCATGTCTTCATCTGTACAGAAAAAACAACTTCAAAAATATTTTGGTTGTGGTCTTAATCCAAATTCACTTCACCAGCCTCGGGTTTTTGCAGAGCCACTTATCTCTAATTCCGCATTACTTCAAAACAGGGATTTCCCATGTTACTTTTTACAATGCCAGAAGTGCTAGTCAAATGGAAATAGGTCTGATGCAGCCATATGGAACAGCATGACCTGGAATTGCTTACTTTTGGCTGTGGGCAACCTTGCTTTACGTTATAAGAAAGTCTGGAGGAAAGCAAAATTGTTAAGAGTCTGCAGGTACAGCAAGGTAAACTCTGTGGTACTGAAAGCACAGAAGGGCGGATGCTCAGCTGATGTCACTATTCCCAAAGTTTTTCATTAAGGCTTGTTAAATTAACCTCTTCCCAAATACACAGTGTTTCAGGTTGCAGGCAAGACAGCATGAGCAGCAGGAGTGATACCTGATTAGACCAGGTGGAGGCTCAACATTAGAGCATAGGTTTTGACATAATTTTTCTTCTGCTTAACTTCTGCACAACAGAATGCTAAATGTAATTTTAAATTTTCATTCTCAGAAAACTCGTGGGGTAAGGTTTGACAGGAATGTGTCTACCAAGCTTTCTACAGAGATTGTCCTAGGCATCTGCACCTTGTATACCTCCTATGCAGTTTGTTTTGTCAGTGACACGTTTCTTTTCTGACATAATCATGATGTCAAAATCGATATAAACCTGGTTCTTACCTCCTTTTTTGGGTCACATTGGTCTGTACTCCACAGTGGACTGTTGCTATTTGCGCAGTCAGCTGTACTAGCACAGAGAGGCTCAGAAATTAGTGACAAACTGCTATGTAATTCATACGTGGAGCCAGAAGGACTGAAATATCTGTGGATGTGGGCTAATTTTTGATTGTGGTTTTTGTTGAAAAGGTGTTTCACATCTAGGAAGAATCTTTGCTCTCACAAAGCCTTACTTCTATCAAAAAGTTTTGTGTCACCATAAAATATCATAAAACTTAACGGAACTGAGTGGCAACATTGTGACTCTCAAGAAATCGAGGAAGAAGCCACATCAACATGATCAGACTGTGATTATTCCCATTTTCAGCAAAGTCAACTACATAGTTAAGTGTCCAACAAATAGTTAATAGTCCACCAAATGTCTTCCTTCCTAGGGAGCAAAACACTCACCATGTCACCTTTTGCAGTTTCCTCAAATGTGATCTCACCCCAGTGTATGAGTTCAAAGTGCTAATAAGGAGAGAGGCAGATGAGGTATTCATCCTTCACCATATCCCAAGAGGTCTGGAGCATTTGGTCTCATAACACTTGCAACCTCTGTCGTCTTGGGGGTTGGGATCGTCTGGTTGTTTGGGAATGGGGCTGACCCATTTGTCCTTCCTCACCAGGATGTGACTGACTGGCAGCTCGTACAGGTCTTGGCAATCGTTATGCAGTGCAGGTCTCCTCTAGCAGAGCTTTCCATGAAGATGTGGAACGCCACAGCCTGAGGTGTTTGCCGCCACGATGGTCTTTCTGTTGACATCCTTCAGAAATGGCTTCCTGCATGCAGAGTATCCTCCATATTTTCCTGGAAGCTGTAAGCTTGGAGAAAAGCAAGTACAGAAAACTTAGTAGCTGCCTCCCCAGACAAACACAGAGTTAGCACTTTCATAGATTTGTGGTCAAAAATCAACTTTAACTGACACGTGTATGGCTTTTAATTTTCTGTATTTGCCTTGTATAATGACTTTTGCTTGTTACTGCTACTAACTATATTTGTATATTGTCTTTTTTCCAAATATATTTGGATATTGCTCTTTATTTGGCACAGGAAAAGTACACAGACTCCTGAGCTGCAAACATTGAAACACATTTAGAGGAGAAACAGACTAAGTGAAGACCTCACTTCTACCCAGAAAGGTTGTGTCACCAAAATTGTTGTAAAATTGAAGAGAATCAGCTTTTTAGTTTGCTTGTGCTCTTCACATTAGAAACTTTAGAGGGATTTAAGTTCAGGCACCTATGTGAGCTTTTTAATTGAGGAAAATTGGCTCCCTCTGTAGTCAGTGAGGAGAAAGAGAATCATCTCCAGATAGGAGTTCCAGCCCAAGAGATCAAAATTGGCTTATTATTTTTCATAAAGAATTAGACATCCTGCACCATAAGTACACGCTGCAGTTTTTTGCCATTTGCTAGTGCTTTCAGGCATCTTTCACTTAGTTTCTCACTCATTGAAAAAAAACTTAAAAAAAATATTCAGGAACCAGAGAAACTTGCATGCAGTATTTTTCACATATTCTGAGTTCAGGTCATGTATGAAATTCTCTTTGGAGAATTTGGATTAATTATTCAAACTTTTAGAAGAGTTAACACTCGTCTCTGAAACTGAGACTTATATCTAGCGTCACAGCCAATTAATGCAAAAACCCCACAAAGTCAGCTTATCCATACTATTTTATCCGTATGAATGGGTTTTCTGGTAACAGTTTCAGACACTGTTCTTTAGCTTTTTCCACCTCTTCTGCTGATTTGGCATATAAATATCAGTATACACAGAAGAAATTTTGAATATTGATGAGCTTTTCTTCTGCTTTAAATGTAAAGGGCTTTGTGCCACATGAAAGCCTGCTTTCCCTCTCTCTTTCTAACATGTTACTTTACACAGAAGTTGAATGACTTTTTACTTAAGTGATGAACGTGACCAAAAGGTTTGAGACCCTATAAATCAAGCAAGCGTGCTTTTCAGTTGTCGTTTACCTTTTGCAGTGCAAGTTAGGAAAAAGATATCGTATTCTCTTCCACGACAACGTATATACAGCTGGAAGGACTGGAAATATGTAATGAAAAAGTGTAACACCTGTCTACCTTGCTCTGCGGCCAAGTGCAAGTCTTCTTAGTTTGCCCTTATGTTTGTGGGGCGTGGGAATTACTCATCTGCTGAGTAATCGGCATCGCTCTCAGGAGGTTGTTCCTTCTTTCTCTGAGATACACACACACCCCATAAACAAATGGGTCTTTTAAACTATTAGGATTTCTTTTGAAATTAGAAGATATTTTCACAACAATATTTGACAAGAAGTGGAAACAAAAATTCTCAAAATTTCTTTGGAAAATTTCAAGGTTTTAAAAACTAGTAAAAACAAGGGGGTTTTACTCCTGAAATTGTTTTCAGGCTTTCAATAAAAGTAAAAAATCCCAAACGGTATATTTTATAGAAAAGGATCTGTCCCTATCCAGAGATATTTTTTTTATTTTCTTTACTTATCTGTCTGACTTTTTTTAAGGATGTCCATTTCAACAGATTACAAACCTGCATAGAACAAGCCCTGACATTCTTGTCATCATTTTCTCTCGGTGATATTACTGACTTCAGCATGACTATTTGATAGTATGGTTAAACTGAGTGGAGATGGCATATCCTTCTTCCAACAGATGTTTTGTCAAATTCATACCTTACATCTACTGCTTTTTACTAAGTTAAATTAGCATCACAGATTCATAAATTTTTGGCCAAGTCCAAACAAATCTCCCATTTATCCTATCAGAAATTCTGCTCTGCTCTAGGATTTTAAGATCATTATTCATTAAAAGGAATGCTTAACATAATTAAAATATGTTTTACTGACTAGTGCTTTTGGAAGGTTTCTTTTAATAAAGTTTATAATTTAAGAACTGAGTTTGCACATCTTCCAATGTATCTTAAACTTTGCTTTATAAACCACTACAAACTCACTGAGAATTAAAAAAGGGGCATCAGGAGCTAATATCAGTGATGAGAAGGATAAAAGCAGAAACCCATCAGCAAATACGCTGCCTGTTTGAGCCAGAGATTTGAAACTTTCCCCAGCTTGTGGGGAATATCACATTTCCCCCTCCTCTGTCCCCACCCTCCTACTGAGATCAAAAGACAATATTCCTGCCTCTTTGTAAGCACTGTGCCATCTGCACAGCTCCATTTGTAGAAGCAAAGTCCGACTCATCCTCTGTTTCCTCACTTAGATGTATGATACAGTCTGTACTTCCAGAGATCAGATGTGGTAGAGCAATTTTCTTAGGCATGAGCCTAACAAATTGAAACCTGCCTTCTGTGCTCAGTCCTAGTTGAAACAGCTTCCCACAAAGTCAAGCATCAAGATCGCAATCAGTGTTTTCAGGCAAAATATGAGCAATGCATGCTTATTTTTTTTTAAATGCCGCAACTCTAGTTGACAGAAATGCTGTTTATTAAATATTTGTGGCCTGATACAGTTGTCTGCTCTTTTACTACACTGAGGAAAGGTAAGATGTATAGGAAGCCACAAGGAACGTTCTTCAGATGGTGGCCTCTCCATCACCATTCAAACACGTGTTGAAACCCCAGCTGGCCAGAGGCCCAGCTGTCCACAGGGGCTGGGACACCACAGCTTATTTTAGTGCAGCAGGCAGAGCAAAGCTTCCCATGGGTATTTCCAGCCCCATCAGTAGCACTGACAGAGGATGGAGGCTGCTCCTCTTGAATGGTTATAGACCAGATCAGCTGGAGCAAAGAATTTTTAAAAGGAAGTAAAAATTGCAATTGACAGCTGGGTAGAAATTATTTCTGGGGTGGCCAACAGCCAGAACTGCACATTTGGAAACAAGGATCCTACTGATTTTAAAGAAAATACCTACAAGTGAAAACAATGGTTATTCAAACAAACAAAAACCCCAAAAGAAGATGTAAGAGATTGGGGTGGGGCAGGGGAGCTGACAATGAGAAAGTTCATAGCAATCTGTATAACTTAGGAGCTAAAATTTTAAGGACTAGAGAGGGAAAGGGATTCTTTCTAGGAAAAAAACCACAGCTGGTACGCATAACTCAGGAATCATTTAGTCTCTTTGGAATGGAATTAGTGTGAATATATTAAAAGTATTGCTAATAGTGCAGAAAAGATGAGAATGCTCAGAAAATAT
Source organism: Phaethon lepturus (assembly GCF_000687285.1). Lineage (NCBI taxonomy): Eukaryota > Metazoa > Chordata > Aves > Phaethontiformes > Phaethontidae > Phaethon > Phaethon lepturus. Next base: position 14,448 of record NW_010524461.1, on the reverse strand, counting down.
TTCACTTTCATGTTGGGGGTACCCAGACAGTATTTTGCTTCGGTGTTGGGAAGACCTGGATGGTATCACCAGCTGTGCATGAAACATTTTTCAGTCCAACACTAGCTCACGAGAATTTAGTGTTAAGCAGGGAGTCTGAATGTGGATATTTTCAGTCTGCAGGTCTTGTCCCCCTGCTCTGTTGGTGAATCCAGGGCATCTCTCCACGATTCCTAATGCCTCAGGTCAGCATTTGTTTATACGTGATCCCTTCCTGGTATTGTCATTTGGACTCTGGGAGGACTTCCCGCAACACTGCAGGCTCTCAAGTCAGCCATTCTCTTTATCTCAGTGGTTTCTTGTCTTTTAGTGGTCTTGATAAATCGGTGGCATTTCTGGCTTCAAGTTCTGGGTTTTGCCTTTCGCTGCTTCACAGATGAAAGTTCAAAACCTTGAAATCCCCCTATGCTGCATTTCTTCCTGTGATCTCTGTGTCATGCCACAGGTTTTGTATCTGCTTGAATTACAAGGGAATATACATCCACCTCTCAGAAAGCATCCCAAAAGTACGGATGTCAATAAAACCAAGGCATCCCGGTCACAGTGGTGCAATCCTATCTGAGACCTTGCAGCGCAGCTCCAAGGCTGCGGAGCTAGCTGTGGGAGAACAAGGCGTGTTCACTACCCCTCCGTAGCAGAAATGCGTGGCTTTTGCAAAGACTGAGGAGCCAGACTACAAATTGTCAGGAGATGCTTCTAGCCAGCAACAGCTCCAGACAGGTCTGGAAGTGCAGCCCACTCTCTCTGTGCCCGGCCAGGGTCTGCTCTGAGTCAGCTCTCCCGACACAGGTCCTGTGCTCTACCAGGTCTCACCGCCCTTCCCAGCAGCAGAAGTGTGAATGGTGAGGGTGCACCATTCAGGTGAGCTGCTTGTACACCCTGCTCCTATATGACCATGCGTGAAGGCTGTTATGGCAGACAGTTGCAGATAGATGCACTTTCAGTGCACCCCGGTTGCATAGATGCATCTTCCACCTTCCACCATTCCAACAAGGAGAAAGCCTTGTGTGCGATCTGCTACCTTTCCCCAAGCCTGGCTGAGACAAAGCCCTCCTCTGAACCCTGGAAGGGCAGAGAAGGCAACACTACTGTATATATACACGCAGTAATTCGCCCGCATACTACCCGGTTTTTCTTTATTCAGTCATGCCCTGTTGCACGCTGGGTCTGTGCTTGGTTTATGCTATCAGCCAATTAAAAAGGGGAAGTTCGTCAGTGGGATCGTACAAATTGTCCCTTGACTCAGCAGGAAGAAGAATAAGCTGCCTCCATTTGAAGAGACTGTACAAACTGTCCGTATTTTCCTGCCCCTGTTCGTAAAGCTCCTGAGAGCGTAGCATGTTCAGCTGTTTAAGGAAACTGCCGTAAGGTCTTTGCAACACAGACAAGAGAAAAACCGATGTGAGGTATGGTATTTTGGTTTAGTTCTCTGCTGCAGACACCTGGCTGCAGCCAGAGATACCAGAGCCACTGTGAAGTAACTGATTTTTTGGTAAGAAGCTGAATCCACTACTGCTCCGCAAGTAGTAAGACTCAGATTGCCTCTTACAAAGTAGATGAAGATGCCTGCCTGTGCAAAGAAAATCTCAAAGTGGCCTCACCTTTACGGGCTACTACTGGGATGCACAGAATGATGAATCTCATTAAGGGAATGAGATTAACAAGCAGTCACCTAAAATCTGCTCCCGTGGCCTGCACACGGCATTTATCCTGGTTTACCTGTACAGAGTTGGAGATGTTCACGTAGCAATGCAGTAAGAACATTTATTAAACAGCAGAGTCCCTGCCTCCTGTGCTGTGGCCAGAAGCAGTGTGCGCTGCTGCAGCAGTCTCCTGAGGGGTCCACTGAGGTCTAATCCTGTAGGACCTGGAGCTGGCTCCTTCCCTAGCCTCTCTTTTGAAGCAGAGCTATGGTCCAGGACACCGCCACCTGTGAAGAGGACCACTATTGCCCACCTCCAGCACTTGGTCATGAGCCACCACACATACACATATTGTGAGATTTTTGGTTTTTTAAATGGCATTTTTTTAGTGTGTCAACAGGGCTTCTGAGCTTTCCAGTTGCATTGAGTTACGTTTTCAAGTTCACTTCAAATGGAAAACTTAAGCATTTATTGCACTTAAACTCCTGTGTAACCCAACGGCTGGCTTTTTAAGAAACTGCCCCATATTTTTAGCCCAGGATCCCCTCTGTGGATGACTCTTTCTTGGGTTTTGATGTTTTAGCTTTGCTTAGCTCCACCAACATCAGCAGAGTCCTCTTTGTTTGCCCAGGGGAAAACAGAACAGGACCCAGCCTGTTCTCCTCCAGAAGCAGAGCACGGAGCCGGTGTACTAAAGCTCTGATTATTTCTCTGGCTCCATATGTTTCCCAAGAGAGCTGGAAACAAAATCATACACACAAGTTATTTGGCTGGAGGTGAGCTATGAAGCTTAAAAAAAGAAAGGAAAGAAAAAAGTTGTGGAGGGAAGGAAAGAAGATAGCAGGTGATGGCTTTTGTAACAGCAGACTATAAAATGCTACTATCTTTTAGGATACATCTAGGTGTGTATTACAATCAGAAACTTCTCTGCTCTAGGCTGCTCTAGTTGCTCTGAAAGGCAGCGTTCGATAGCTTTGGCTCCGTGGATGGGTCGCTTGGCGTTTGGGAAGGCTATGGGCAGAGCAGTTGCAGGCCTGTTGCCATATACCATGCAAGCCTACCCCTAGTCATTCTGGTGTGACTACGGAAGGGCATTTTTGGGAGTGCCAGCCACATAGCGCTCTGCTAGTCTTACTGATTGCTGTGTATGCATGTGAATCCTTCAGATGAGTAACAGCTGAAAGGGTTTGGTTCTTTTCCCATTAAAAATAAGTTGCAAAAATTGTATTTATTCCAGTGCAGGAGGATCGGACCCTTAGCCTCCAAAAGGATATTTAATATATTCTGTTACTAGCATCTTAATGGGATACAGTTATACTATGCTGCACACGGAGCTGCATATGATACAGCTCCCTCAGGCTGCTTGACAATATGCTCTCCACTTCAGAGACTCGTACATAAATACAATTCACATGCTCTGTCTTTAGTCATGCCACAGTTTCGTCAACCACATCACATTTTTCTGCCTCGGGCTGCGGTGTGTGCCGTTAACACATGTCTCCGGACTCAGGTCAGTGAGCTCAGGGACAGCATTGCGTTGCTTCTGCTTTCATGGGACTTTCCTGTCTTTTCTTGTCATGCAATTAGCTTGCCTCATTCCTCTTTTAGCTTAGTTTTTTCTTTTCCCTACTGCACAACATATATAGCCACTCCACCTTTTAGCTCAAGTAGGCACCAAAGAGTATGCTGCTCATTAATGAGAGAAAGTGTCAAGGCCTCATCTATAGTACTGAATTCTGCTAAATCATGCTGATTTCCAGCTGCTGAAGGTTTAGCCCATGACGATTAGTGTCCTTAAGCTTGATACTCTTATCCTAAATTGAAGTGTAACAAAGCAAAATCCAGAAGGACAAAATCCTTTTCTCTTAGAAGACTGTAAAGATATATTTAATATAAATACAATGTTATTTGTACAATTCATTCTACTCTATTTTAAAAGTAGATGTGAAAAATGCTGAAATGTAGGAAAAATAAATATGATTGTTCTAAGTGACATCTACTCACTTTCTTTCTCAAATTGCCACCAAATTTACTCATCTTTCTCAAATTTTCTTTCAGAAGATTTTAAACCTGTGCTTCCTTAGAATTTATAGAAATATATCCTAGGTTGAAGTCTTGATTAACCTTAGAACTCTTAAAAATTAACAAGGAAAAAGCCTTTGGCTGCATTTTCGGAAATATTTTCCCCGGCCATAGACCTGGTCAATAGCTTTCCAATTTTCCATATGAAATTTCGTAAAAAATGGAGGTGGGGGAAGCAACCATGAATATCTCATTTATGTTGAACTAACCCCAACACGCTGCAGTTGGAGAGGCTGGATGATGTATCGGGTCAGGGGGTCTTTGCTGCTCTGTATCTCCACGGACAAGGTTTCTCCCAGGATGCCGGCATTATTCTGAGATTTCCTTCCTGCTCTCCTTGGACTGATTTCACCATAGCCTAATGTATGCAGCAATGAAATAGATGAAAGCTGACCAAGGGCACGCAGAAGGCAGTACAGCTGTAACTGCAAATCCCTTTTCCTCCGTGTTCTTGTTGACCAGCCCCACCCCTTAGAAAAGCTTTTGTCTAAGAAAAGCAAAATCAACATAAGACTATTGTAGATGCATGACTTGCTTTGTCTCCAGCAGCAGTAGTAGCTGGATGAACAAAGAGGCTGCTCGGCTTCCTGTGTTTTCTGGATTCAAAATGGAGAGTACTTCACAATAACAGTTACTTCTTTCATCTCGGAAACACACCTTCGTAAAGAAAGTGTAGTTAAATAGAAATTATGACAATGTGTCTTTCTGGTCTCTTTTGTAAAAAAATTAGCGGCATCACTTGTTTCTAACCCGTGAGCATTCATTTCCATAATTGTAAATATTTTAAATCAAAAGAGAATGAGAAATGTTAATGGCAAAAGGGAGAAAGGGCTTATTTCTGAAAAGTTTCTTTCTCTACTGCACATCAAATCAAAATGTAAGAGACAAATCAGACTTCAAAACATAGTTGCAGCTGAAAGGATCTTAGTAGTAGGCATACACTCACAGTCAGATTCTGGCCTCCAAATGTAGTTTACGATGTACCATACAGATGAAGATGATCACCGTATCCCTCTCTTTTTACTACTCCATTGTGTTTCTGCCTGGGGTGGGTGTTAGAAGAGCTTCATTTGCCTGTGAGTCTCATCAAGGATGTTGATATTTAAGTAGGTACTGAGGCTACTGCTAGGACTTTCTGATGCTCCTCTAGGGACGTGTGATTCACAAGGAGGGAAAAGGTGTCCAACAGAGCTTCAGGTGACCACTCCTAATCCCATCCTGGGCGTTTCTGCAGCTGCTAGCCTAGTTTGGACAGCTGCATGGAGAGACCTGCTCGTGCTAGGACAGCCATCCCTTTTACATCTGGGCTGTACTTATGTTGTAAGTTACAGGTTGTAAACCTGTACTGCCTTAGGTTGCTACAGCCTTAGCGCTGTGGCTCTGCCTTGCTCTACCACCGCATGGCTGGTTCTGGCCAGGCAGCTCTACATTTGTCATTTAAATTCCTCCATCGGTGACATGCCTAATGAAGGCTTTTAGACCCCTTTGCTGTTACGTGTCTCTTCCCTGGTGCAAAGGGGGAAGATGTCCTTAGGTGAATAGTGGACAGTACAGTGGCTTTTGTTTATAAGCAATAGTATAACTTTACTAGAGCCCACGCTGTCCTGATTTCTCCTTCTGCACAGATAGCTCGGCATAAAGTGTAAGCCTCTCTTTCTGCTCTAGGCACTATGTGTTCTGATTACAGCCATGCAATGCCACATCACACTCCCAGGGGACAGCCGACGGTATTACAGTTGTTACTTCAAACCTTGAAACCTTTGGTTTTGGAAGTGGCGCACAGAGACTTGCAAGAAACAAAGGGAGAAAATGCCACAAAATACTATGGAGCAAACAAGATCTGGTTTGCAGAGGCTGACTAGAGACAGCTTGGCAGAGGCACTTCCTACAGTCACAAATTTTCTTTGCTGCCTCTGTGCCTGCTTCCTGAAGTGCTGAAGTGTTTTCATGGATCCAGATGTAAGACAATAGGTCAGTATAATTAAATACCCAAAGCAAAAGCGTATCATAGCTGACACCAGGTGTCATAGTATCATAGTTAACACCAAGAGTGAGGCTTCGTATGTCAAAGGTGTCATTTGGTTAGAGGACCTCAGATACAAACCCACAGAACAGCCAGGCAGGTCAGGTTTTCAGATCTTAATTATTGAGGTCCTCACGTAGATGAGGAATCATGTGTGAGAAAGATAAAAGAGGTAATTTTGCTTTTGGTAGAGTATGTTTACATTGGCATTTTTTGATGATCAGATACTGCTTGTGGAAACATTGTATTCTCCGTTTGGTCACAGTAATACAATATTCATAAAACTCAGCAAAAAAAGAGTACCCTTATATACCATAAAACTATGTGGGACGTGGCATTTTGTGTAAAACAGCAGGATGGGGTAAGAAAAGCCTCAGTACTAATTCTGCAAAGGGAGCACTGGCTTGCTTGAGATGCCCTGCTGAATCAGTGGAATTTTTTGCATGAACAGCTGCTCACTGGCATGAGCATGGGCTGCAGGATTTGGCCAGCTGGTACCAACTGAGCTGTGATAAAAATAAGGCCCAGGTATAATTTTTAATATATCCCATGGGCACCTTTTCTCATGATTTTATGTATGTGCAATTGAAAGGAAACTCATATAGAAATAAAGAGACTGACGTGTCACATCATGACTAATGTGTACAGTCTTACATTTTGTGGCCCATGTTCAATGCAGCCCTTGAGTGATCTGTTCCAATAAAGCAGATAACAGCTAGTAGGATGATTCACCCATCAAGCAATAACGAGCAGCCATTGCATCACCTTCTGTTGTTTATTGTACCCTGAGGCTTTTCAGAATACAGTTGCCTTGATAAAAAGATAAAAGAAAAGAACATAAAACTTGGGTGAAAGAAAATTCTTATTAAAGTGAATCTAATTCTCGTCTCCTCTTTCTGTGTTCCCTTTAAAGTTATTATTAATAGGGCCAGACTGTTTGATAGTGAGCAAGCGTTGGTATGAGAACCATTACTGGTGGAACAACACCTCTGAGTCAATGAATAGATGAGGCCTGAAGAATGCAGGACAGATTAGAGCAAAGTCCAGCTCAGGAGTGAGACAGGTCCATTATGGGCCAAATTCTTAAGACTTTTTTCCATCTACATGGATTTTCTGGAGGTCAGCAAGAACTCTGCCAGCATAAGAGAGCTGAGTAAAACCTGAGTGATCCCCTAGGCTTTGAAGCTATAATAATGTTTATGTCTCAAGCTCCTCTCAGAGTTCATAATGAGCATTAATTAAATACACCTCAGGGCTCCCTGTGCAAGAGCAAAATGCTCTTACTCCCATTAAAGAGAGAGAGGAAACAAGTCCTTGTATAGGAGGGCTTGGAGCTTCCTCTGGCTCTGGGTCCTATTTCAATGGACTTTGAGTTGCCAGCTGGACATCCAGGGAAATGTTGATCAGATTTAGCTGTGATGTTGAAGATTTAGCTGTGACGTTGATCCTGTGGCTTGATTTTCAGGAGTGCTGACCTCCTGCAGCTCCCTGTATCTTCAGAGATGTCAGTGCTTAGAGATCCATATGCCAATATTCTGCTTAGCTTTAAGAGCACCAGGTAGAGCAGTAACCTATTTAGTAGACAGTCAGTGCAAGAAGGTGAAGATAGAGACCCTATTTAGTAGACAGTCAGTGCAAGAAGGTGTTGAAGATAGGGAGTGTACTTCATCTATGCGAGAGAGGCACAAAGTGCTAACTTAAATATACCTGAATCATTAACTTTGGAGATCACCAATAGGAAGTCCTCTCTAGTCACCAAAGAAATAAATTAACAAATTCAGTAAAGTAATTAAACAAATACATTTTTCCGGGTGCAAAATGAGGTGCCAGATTTTACTCTGGGATGCAGTGTTAAACCTTCACAGCTTTCCAGTGGGAGTGCTGACAAACTCTGTTGCAGAATGCCCCACTTGATGTGTCATTGCAAGCCAGAACATACAAAGAAACAATAACGTAGTTTATTATCCATAAGCCTCACACCGCAATACTTGTAGAAACAAAACTCACCCATTACCATCATATGGCCATTTGCCTAGATAAGGTCTTCTGACCAAATGATACTTCAGTTGCCTATCAGCTCTTTCAGAACAGCACCCACAAGAACCTTGATAATGGTGAAAACTTGAAGCGTGGGGAGTGACTTACTGTACAATAACAAGTTATCATGGTTCGTATTCTCTTTTCCTGCTGCTGAACAGACTCTGCACGCAACCAGAACCTGTTCATGAGCATGTAGGAGGACTTCTGCTCTTTGTATGCCACATGACAGTGTTCTCTGTGTAAGCTCGCTGTTGGAGTTTAGGGCCATGACCAGCACTAATCTCAGTGAGGGGTGAAGAAAGCAGAGAGTAATGTTGGGCTCTTTTAAAGAACAAGATGGAAAAAGCACCATAGATTTTTTTCTAGAACAGGACCCCCATGGGCTATCAGTCCTGCAATACCAGGCAAGTGTTTACACACAGATCCCACACACCATATGCCTTTGAGACTATCCTACCAATAAACTAAAGCAAATCATCTGCACTTTGTGTGCAAGTTCCTTTCATCCTACCATGTAGCTCCAACAGTATATGAGTGCACGCACTTGTAAGAATTTCATGCTAATGCATTCATTTCTTTGTATTCTTCCTAAAAACTTATAGAGCTAAATCACTCTCCCCATTTCCCTAGATTAAATCCAATTTACGGCACTCCTGCATTTCTGAATTACGGTTTCTCCAAGTTTTCTGTGGTACATTTGAAAGCAGAGTTTAGTTTACAATTCATTAAATGTTCTCTGTAGGTTTTTTTATCTAGATTATGCCATAAATTCTCACATTTTTACTTTGTCAGCTGCTTAAAGTAAGGGAAAAGTTATAAACTTTTGCCTCATGTCTAAGACAAGACTCTCCTTACGGCAAAGTGACCAGCAGGAGGAAACTAGCCAGACAGTCTGAGTGACGACCTGGGGGGGGTGATGGAAGCCCCTCTGGGACAATGCTTTTTCCTGCTTCTGGAAGTCCCTCCTATTTCCACATTGGCTTCTGCATCCGGTACTTTACCAGGATTCTCTTTCACATCAAAGCATCTCTCCCCAGGCTACACATGTAGGGGCACAGCCTTAGTTTCTATGGGAAATAGTTTTATCCCAAAGGAAAGGGAAAGAAATGTTTGGTTTAAATATGCTTAACACTCCCCCTTCTGTGTAAGGCGCTCTGTTGTTGCACTTTCTCTGGTCCCTTGGGATATCAGCATGCTCTTTACCACACTCAAGCTTATTTTCTTAGTTGAGGTGTTTAAAAAGGGCTGTGGGGGAATTTTGCTCTCATCCACATTGGTTAAACAAACATCGGGCTGAAAGCTTGCTATATTAATTGCACCAAATTCTTTTTTGCTGGTCTCACCCTTAGGATGAGTTGCTCCCAGTTCTACTGTTTAAAAGAACTCCATGATGCAGACAATGTAGAGTTTCTGCTTCTCTCCCTAAAGTTGCTGAAACACAGAAGGAGCCAACGCATGGGTGATAAAGTGAACAGACAGGAGGGTTCCATGAATTTGTCTGGAAGTTGAAGTCAAGGAGGTTTCCTCGATAAAGAGCTGTAATCAGAGACGAGCTGCTGACTCTATATATTGCTGAGTATTTTGTGTAACCTCAGAAGGAAAAGAAATCTTTGGAGATGAGACTGCTCTTGAGTTGAATGCGCCTCTTGAGTAAACAAAATACAAGCAAAAGTTGCAAGCTTCATGATAGCAGTTATTATCATGGCTTACTGATATTGATGTGATGAGGTTTGTAGGTGATACTGATGAACAAAACAGATGATCTTTTGAGTGCACAAACCGTTTTTCAAGCTTGGTGAGAAGACAAGAGGGTATTTTTGATTTGACTGTGAGTGTGGGACTATTCAAAACTACGCAAGTGCGTGCCTGTAGTCATGACTGATACCAAGAAGGAAACACCCAAAGACTTCCATGGTGGGGATTTAAACCAAGCCTGAGCACTCTGACCACACAGACTTCTCCTTATCCCAAATACTTACAAATCATGTAATTTGGTAGCCCAGTTATTAACTTTTTGAAGTCTCCTGAATTTGTTTGTTATTCCACTGTTGATGCCATTAGTTCCTCCCCCATTTTCCTCAGTTGGCATTTAATCTCTTTGGGTTGGTTGCTCATGCCTTCAGGGTCACTGGGTTTCTTTCCACACCAGGGTCTTTGATTCTGCCTCTATTCGGGGGCTGGTTAGTCTTTTGATTATTTGAAATGCTTTGAATGCTGACTTTAATTACACCGCCTTGTGAGAGGCTCTTCTACAAGGGTTGCTGACTGCAAGGCCCCTGACTGCCTCAGTAGCCATGCTGCTAGGCAGAGAAAGTGTGAAGGGACACATGTAAATGTTTTATAAAGACAACCGCCACTGAAGAGCAAAATTGACATATTATCTTCAAGAATGCGAGATTGTTTTGTTTTGTTTTGTTTGTTTTATTTTATATATATTTATTGGTACTAAGGAAAGCTAAAATGCTTACCCCTACCATGGAAAAATGCTGAGTCTGGAAACAGATCTCTACTGTCTCAGTCAGAAGTGTGACATTTTTCTTCAGGACAGATTGTCGGCTGTGGCCAAGCAGGGCCCAGCAGAACTGAGAATGTAGATGAATTGGAGACTGTCCAGAAGAAAGCAACAGGAATGATAAAAGGTTTATAAAATGTGAGTGATGAGGAAATGTTGAAGAAACTGGGTTTGTTTAGTCTAGAGGAAAAAGACTATGGGGGAAAATGTATGAGTTTTCCAATGTGTAAACAATTGTTTTAAAGAGGACAGCCATCATTTGTTCTCAATGGCCACTGTGAGAAGGACAAAAATAAATCAACATAATTTGCAGCAAAGAAATATTAAGCTACAGTTTGGGAATTAGGTTTTCTCTGGATGTTGAGCCCTTTCACTGGCAGATTTGAGAACAGGTTAGACCAATACCTTACAGGTGGCTAAACCTGATCCTGGCTCACAGGAAGGTGTGGCACAAGGTTGATTGTGGAAGATTCTTTCCAAGCCTTATATCTTTATAATTTTACGAAGGAGGACTTTGAAAGGAAATAGTTTTGGCTGGGTAAACATGTAGTTACATTTTCTAACTGGTCACTCCAGTCACCCTGATGCCACTTCAACAGTAAGAAATTATGTCGTCTTTGTGGCAGCTGTACACTGATGTGATAATTTTGAGAAAAGCGTTTTAAAGTCATACAGCTACTCTGTTTAGCAGTAGCTCCCATTCCTTTCTCTTTGTTCAGCCTCTTAACGTTCCTCCATGAGGCAGAAAATTCTTCTTTTGGGAAATATGTTTTGGTCTCACTCTTGCAGGACTTGGAGGAACCTTGTTCAGCTTCTTCCACTGGTTTGAAAGAAATCCCCAATCTGCAATCACAACCAATTCCATTCTTTCCAGCAGGGAAAACAGTTCATGATGCCATGGTGGGAAAACACAGTTGTTTATTTTAGGAGCCATCACACCTTAGGCCAATTGCTCTGGGCCCTCACTGCCACCTTGAGGCAGTTTTCAATGCACGTTCGTCTGATGTGACAGTATTGGGCTCCTCAGTGCACACCAACCACCGCACTGGTCCGATTTGCAGTCCTGTTTGCAACAGCAGCAGGAGTGAGGTATTTGCTGTGCCTATATATAACAGCGAGATTACATTTGAGCTGGGGAAAGGTGCCTCCTGGCCCAGTAGATGGTGGGTCAAGGACAAAGTGGAGGAGCAGCTGAAAAAACGGAATGTTTTAGTAAGGATTTTAAAACCACTAGAAAATTGCAAGGCTAATATGCTTAGGCAATAGAGGAGGTAGACAGGAAACCTTCAGAAAATGTCCTTTCATGTTTTTACCTTAGAAGCATTTTCCAGGGAATGATAATTCATTTATAATTAATTGCTAACATATTTATTATTATCAATATTGACTTCAGTTGACAAGGCAAGACATAAAGTTATGAGGCTTTGTGTGCAAAACCTGAAAGACCTCCAGGTTCATTGCTGTGCCAAGTAGGTTGATCAAGAGCCAACGTTGCAACACGTGGCATCAGGGGACTCCTTACTGCCAGTCTGCCAGAGAGGACAAGAGTCCTAGAGGCAGAACTTCCTTCAGCAGAGGCGGCATATCCAGGCAGCCTTGAGCAAGCCATGGGGGAGGGAGTATACTTCTGAGCTTAAATCCTACTGGTGTCTTAATAGAGACAACTCTTCTCCACAGCATCTTTCAGCATCCTGTTAATTAAAAGAAGGATTAGGATAAATGTACGAAAATAAATTAATTAAAGAGAAAGCAACTTCTGCCAAAAAAATGAACTTTCATGTTCAACTTCTGCTTGAAACTAACTTTCCAGGAGCCAACTTTTTCAGGGAACAGCCTGTTATCAGATAAAGGAAGGACTGAACAAGAAAGATAATTCCTTTGTTATGAAAGCCACCCCCTTTTATCAAGACCTTCTCCCCCAACTTTTAATGCTCACTGACTTACCTGTGATCTCTTGGCATTTTTGTATTTTCCCACCTGTCTGTCAACCTCCTCTGAGGGCATTTTCCTTCTTGAAGCTAAACTTTGCAACACAGCTAAAAGAAAGCAAACAGAATTGGCTTCAATCACTCTCATTGCTTAAAAATTCATAATCATTTCTATAGCCAAAGGCAGAAAAGCTAATTATTTACTGTCCCAACCAGTCTTATCACCTCCCGGGAAAATGTGCTATTGAGCTAGCTGTGGTGATACATCTGCAGAAGGCAGCTCTCATCACTGGGACCCAAGTGTACTCCATCACCAGTGGGAGTTTTTCAGCTTTGAACAGAGCTGCTGCAGCAGGTTAGCTATAAGGCAGAGGAGCTCAGCCACCAGGGAGTGGGAAGACAGCAACGTCTTGCTTCTCTCCCTAGTGAACCTTCTGGCCATCTTGATATTGGCATTTACAGAAGACTGAGCTACTCAGGGAAAGATTGTGATTTTTTTTTTAAGTGCAACCTGTGTAAGCTTGGTACGTTAAGTTATTATGGAAAAGAAAGACCAGAAGAATTCTGGCTGATGCAGGCAGATACCCATCCAAAAAATCTTCCCTGAGTGGTGGCTCTGCCTTTCTGTTTATATACTTGTTTGCTTTTTATGGAAAGGTGCCCAGCTGTGGTGGCTGCTGTGAGAGATTTGAGGGGTTAAGACTCACTCTCACTCTACCCCACCTTATGTTGCTGTCAGATCCCACTGGAAACTCTTCTATATGGACATCCTGTTCCTCATCCCTTTGAAGTAACTTTTTCCCTCTCCTTCTTATCTGTCTTCCAAGGGCCTTTCATAATCTGCCTCCAAACTGAGTTCAGATCAAACATTTGTGACTTCTGCATAACATGATCTGGACCAAAAAGACCTTCCCCTTGAAACCTCAAATTCTTTGAACTCCCCCATGCAAATTCACAACAGACTCTTCCTCTCTGTCCTTTTCTTTGAGCAGACTCTTGCTTTTTGTTGTCAGCTTGAGTAAACTTGCTGCATTTCTCAGTCAATACTGAGGAAGGTAAACTTGAATACACAGCCTATACTGAGGTAGCACTGCGGGCTACCTCAGGCGCTGTCTGCTGTTCTGCATGAGAACAAGATGATGCAGAAAGCTAAAATATGTACCTCATTTATATAGCTGACATCTTCTAAGCCAGCAGAAGCATTTTGGCAGCTTTAATTCAAATTCTCATACATTTTGCTCACAGGAATGTACATATGTATTATGTACATAATTCTGAAAAATAAGGCTTCGCCATGTCCAGAATTCAGAGGTGTACAAAAATTGAACAGAAATCAGGTTTGAGCAAGATAGAGAACAGAAAGGACTTTTACTTCATAGGGGTAAATAAAGTATTGGCAGTTTCTTCTATGTGCTATTGAATTATAAGAACTCCAGCTGATGTCTAGCAGCCTTTAATTACTATAGCTGATTAAAAAGCCTGAAGACCTGGATCTTTCATGGTGGTTAACTATAAGTGGTGGGGATGTAACCAAAGATGGTGTGGTCAAGGACCATACAGCAGGAGTGACGTGGTGATAGTACAGAGAGGATAACGTGGCCATCACCACTGGGGCTGCATGCGGCAGAACCAAAAGAAGCAGATCTGAGACAGCAGTGATGGAAAGTGCCCCGGCAAGGTCGGGAATGAAGCTGTGGGAGCAAGCTGGGAGGTGAAGGAGCGGACGCTGAGATGCCAAACACATCCATGCTTGGCAGGTAGAAAAAGGTAGACTTGTGTCGTATGTTACAAGTGTGTTTACATCCCAGCATTGCTTTGCCCCGTAAACGCTGTGGGAAGGACCATGCTATTTGCAGCACTTGGAACCAAATGATGCTTTTGTGATATGCATCATACAGCAACCAGCTCTCTCGTACACAAGAGAGCCTAACTTGCGCCAAGGCCACCCCACCGACGTGCTTGAGGATTCAAGAAAAAGGCAGGTTTTCCAGTGTGGTATTTAGCTTTAGACTTCAGTACGTTTGGATGGCCGCTCGAAGCCCTGCCTGCTTCTGCTCCACCTTGGCCTTTCCCACCCTGGCTGTGCCCCAGCTCCTTGACGTCCCAGCAATTCCCTCAGTCGGGCTTTGGCTTCCTCTCCCGGCCTCGTCTCAATGCCTTCCTCTCCCTGCCCTGAGCACG
>NW_010524460.1:2999-10397 GCF_000687285.1 Phaethon lepturus | reverse complement strand
AATCATACCCAGGTCTGGCACCACTGAACTATCCCCTGTCCACAAGTTTCACAAGTCATTCTAGACTATGGCAGAGTAATTTTGCATCCAAAGACCAACACAATATTACTCATTTCCCCCTAAAAGATTCATAAGGGACTTGCTATTAGAGTTTTACACCAACTAGTTTGAGAGATATTGGTATTCTTACCCCAGTGCTCACCAGCCAAAGGGGATATATTGGCTACACCAATGACGACTACCTGCAGTAGCAGATTTTGCTGCAGTTACTGGCATGACAGGCTCCCACAAGCTTCTCATTTAACATCAGCTCTGTCAGGGCCAGGTTAGCATAGGAATGCATTTGTAAGCTACTCACTACCAATTTACTGGCCACCATAGTGGCCTGGTTGAGAGGACAAAATTCTGAACAGGCTAAATCTACTTAAAGCTTTAACATCTTATGAAGAATGAACAGCCTCAAATGCTCTTTAAACAACCACAAAATGTTCAGAGAACACAGCCTACAAGCTACGTCCAGGGTACAACCTACCTGTGACTCACAAGAAGTCATAGGAAATCCTTGACAGGGTAATGGTACATAACCAAACAGGAGTGCTCTTGCCACAGGACTGCTAGGTCATACAAATCCCTAGCTCTAAAGAACAACAAGCCAGCAAGGCTTGCTAGGCCTCTACTAGGCTTTTCTGGGACTCGCTATGTGTTGCATCACATCCTGTCCTATAGTGGGCTCCAGTGAGATCCTGGAGACCTGTTGTCTCAACTGTATAACAGTTTTCCCTTCCCTTAGCTCCAAGGCTCTAAGAGGTGTGACACACAGTTTATCAGCAGGGTGACTTTGAAAAACAACTCACTGGCAGAAGTGCTGGGCACTACTCATTACACATTCTTTGCTATCTGAGCAGAGCTACTGTAGGTTTTTTTGTGTGTGTATATGGAGATATATACACACGCGCACACACACACCCCCAATTGACCAAAGCTGTATTTTTTTAATATTAAAAAATGGGGAGTATTTATATAAAAATATATGGCTTTCGGCAATTTTGCTTCCCCGCACTTTTTTTTAAGACAGCTCTCACTACAGCTGTAAAGGAGTCAAATTGCACTGCGATATGCACAGTCTACATAGTCATGTCATATTATGCAAGGTGTTGCAGTCCAATCAGCATACTATACTTGAGCCTCAGCTTGGCAGAAAAACAGAGACATAGCACAATGAAGCCAGCAATAGGACATCAGAGTCTCCTTTAGCTCTCCCACACCAGCTTAACTAGGTGGAAATATGTTTATTAGGACAATCAGGTAATCATTTAATAGTTATAATGAAAAAACCATGATGTAGAGTAATTGAGATATTCATCACTCCAGTGGATGAGTTGCAGGGCAGAAAAAAAAAAGGCAAAAAAAGGCAGAACCATCCACAGCAATCTGTCACAGCTGAAGTGAAAACAATCATCAGTTTGGACTGACCAAGGAAAATCATGGATCCAAATAAGAAAACATAGATCAATTAGATTTCCTGTATCACAACCTGCATTTAGAGATTAGATTGTCAACATTTATGCTAAAGCAATTGATTTTATGCTGCCAAGAGTTTATGGTAAGAGAGACATGCACCTCAATGACCTGGAAGCCATCCGTACCAAGCTGCAACCTGTTTCTCCTACAGCTGGAAAAGAATTCCCACTGAGAACTGCACAGAAAACAAGAACTGGAAATTTATTTTTTCATTCCGCTGTTGTGAGAACCCATAAAATATGGTCATAGAAACACTTGTTACCCTCAAACAAGATTCTGCAAGTATGCCATAGCATAGGTGTATCAGTTCTTACCATTTTTCCTCTTAAAAATGCTACTCAAATTTAATCAGGGTAACATTTAGACTTATGACTATTACACAAAAACATTGTGCTTTTTTGAAATAGATACACTAAAATAAATGCTATTAGGCTTTTTAAAGCAGTAAGAAGTAGAAACTTTTTGCACAGCCTATCATATTTTTATCTTTCTATATTTTCTAACATATCTTCTGCAACTACTGCCTAGCATACAAAGTGACACTTACAGGACCAACAAGACTAACATTTGAACACATGTGCAAACTGTGACTACTTGCAATTTACAGCACCACATGTTGGGGGCCAGGGGTGAGGGGGAAAGAGAGCAGAAAGGCAGAACACATCACTTACCTGAGCTTCTCTGACAAGCTGAGAAGAATCAGGCAGGCAGAAACCAATGGGTAATCCAACCTTCGTGAGGGTTTTGAATTTGTCTCCTATCTTAAATGGGACATCATCAAGATAACTGAAAGGCCCTAAGATCAAAAGCAGAAATTGTATCCAAAAAGCACTTGAGTTTAATGCATTCAAGCAAGACTCACATTTCTGCATTTGGGAGCTATTTTATTTCTGTTGCCCCAACTATACCAGGCGACTCAATAAGTTGCTTGATCAGAAACACATTTAATCTGTTTGGACTTCATTGCCTCAGTTTTGGTTTTTGTTTTTTAATGTTCTAGCTCATAACTATTAAAAAAAAACCCAAAACAACCAAGCACACAACACAACAATCCCACAATCGAACAAATTTTGAAGTCAATATACCCAACATTTTAGCTTCCCTTGTAACAAGACTATGCCTACACAACTGGAAGCTGAAGCTCTCCTATTATGTCTCTATAAAAAAAAAATTCCATCATTTTTGTCATATTCAAAACAGGCTTTAAAATAACCCAGCTTTAGAGCAGCTAAGACAAACTAAAATCCAGGTTTTGGCATACAAGTAGGAAGTAACATTTGGGCAGAAGTGGTCACAAGGGCAAAGTGACCCAAAGTCTACACTTTAACCAAAACACATAGCTCAAGACTATTTAGCATAACAAATCTGATTTTTGAAACAAGGCAATCTAACTTAATCAGCTGTCTGATTTATGATCACTCCAATAAGAGGCCTCAGGCTTATTTCATGGTCCTCCATCTGTCCTTTATATCTATCACTTATGATATTTAAATAAGTGTTTTAGGACGAAACACTTTCTTTGGGCATCCTGCAAACTCATGAGGCAGGATCACTTAGAGCTCAACCACCTCTAAGAAGCCAGACTATAGGTTTGTTTTCCTTGAGCTGCTGTGAAGAAGTATTAGAAAACACACAACAATTGCACTCAGTTTCTCAATTAATTGAAAGGGGTTTCTTGGATCACTAGTCTAAGCTTTTGGAATTACAGGCAAGGTTTCTGGCTGTGTATAACAATCTGAAGCATTCCTCTAGCACTCATTTGTAACTTTACTTTGAGTGTTGTGGATTCAAAAAAAAAACATTAGTGGCAACATTAAAATGGCATTCAGTGACAAGCCTCTTGCTCAGTGAGCTGTGACTTGTCATTTTTATCTGACTCATTTTCATACTCAGACGACAGTTTAAGTACTGTTTGCATTCCTTCACTGTTGACTCATCTACAACAAGGCATCCACAGGCTTCAAAAGGCTGAGCAGCTTTCAAAAACAGGAACATCCCATTAATTTGGAGTTAAACATTTAGGTGTTGTCATCACTTGAGCTCTCATACTATGCACCACACTGGCTAGTCCCAGAGACCTGTTAGGACACAGGTGGTATTTTCTCCAGCTTTAAAACCATCAGGCTGAAAAAACCTGCATCCCACCTGTACCACACCAGGATGAAAAAGCGCTCCAGGCAGATTATAATAGCATTTTCACTGATCCTTAATTAGAAGTACTCATTCAAACATTACACAGCACAGCATCCAGATGGCACCTCACTGGCCACCAACACCACAATTTGCAACACAGTATCCAAATAGCATTTGAGCTGGCAATTTGAGAACCTGGATATACCAAAGCGTTTGCTTATGCAGAAATAGCAACTGTGGCAGCCTTTGCACCAAGAGTGGGAAATCACGGCCAGGTCAGAGACAACCTAATCTCCCGACTGCTCAGAGGCTGGCATGACTGCTACTACTATGCTCTGCTTAGTTCCACTGGCATGAGTCCTGCTCTAAGCAGGATGACCCAAGCGAAGCAGGATTACCTCTCCGCACTGATCTCACAGCCCAAATTGCTCAGTGTGCAAATACTTCTCTTATTAGACCTATTGACACAGGAAGTGGCAGACTTGCACAGCCTTCTTGTTTGCCTGAAATAGATACTAGCCACAGAGGGTACAAACATACATTATGGTATTTACATAGCAACATTCTTTGTTTTGGTACAGTAAAAAAAACACCTAAACACACCTAGACTAGATGGGCTGCACTGACAGCTGCCAGTTTAACCTCAGCAGCTAGACTAAAGAATAAAAACCTAGTTTCTTCCCAGCATACTGACTGTCCTGGTTTCAGCTGGGATAGAGTTAATTTTCTTCATAGAAGCTAGTATGAGACTATGTTTTGGATTTGGGATGAGAAAATGTTGATAATGTGCTGATGTTTTCAGTTGTTGCTAAGCAGTCAAGGACTGTCCAGCTTCTCATGCTGACCTGCCAGCGAGAAGGCTGAGGGTGCACAGGAAGCTGGGAGGGGACACAGCCAGGACAGCTGACCCAGGCTGGCCAAAGAGATATTCCATACCATATGACATCATGTTCAGTATATAAAGCTGGAGCAAAGGAGGAGGAAGGGGTGGAGGGACGTTCAGAGTTATGGCATCTGTCTTCCCAAGAAACCATTACAGGTGACGGAGTCCTGCTTTCCTGAAGATGGCTGAACACCTGCCTGCCCATGGGAAGTAGTAAATTAATTCCTTGCTTTGCTTGCACGCACAGCTTTTGCTTTACCTATTAAACTGTCTTTATCTCAATCCATGAGTTTCCTCACTTTTACTCTTCTGATTCTCTCCCCCATCCCACTGTGGGGGAGTGAGCGAGCGGCTGCATGGTGCTTAGTTGCTGGCTGGGGTTAAACCACAATACTGATGTTTTTTAAATAATGACTATTGCTATAACCTCATCTTGAATACAGGTCTGCTACAAAACCTGCAAGCACACATTAAGAAACACACCAAGTGTTTTAGGACATTTGATTGTAAAGAGTCTTTCTGAAGCAAAACATTGATGCACATAGTATTCACTTTGTTCCAGCCTAATCAAAACAGTACTAGTCTAGTGAAGTTGAAATCTGATCCAGAAAGCCAAGAATCTTTTTCTTTTTAATGTTTTAAATGGCAAATTCTAAAGCAATAAGCAAAACCTACATATAGAAAGTATTACGCAAGCCACTATTTCAACAGTCACATGTTCAAGTGAAGCAATTAAAGGTTTTTTTGAGCTGTTATTTAATATGGCTGTTAGCTACTTCATCCTTTTAGCAGTTAAAAGCGTATTGAGGAAGTTCTGAGAACAGTCCTGGCAAAACTGTACCTGTCAGTCTGATCTGACACCATATACTATATGATATTCCTGGCCCAAGAATCTACTACGAGAGTAAGATTTCTCTCCACTTCAGCATAATGCAGAAATCACTGGCCAACTCATAGAAGTGTCCTCCAGTTTGATAGAAAAATGGAAACATTTCAGATAAAACCAGTTAACTGGTTATGAATAGGGAACGGTTTTGAAACCAAGTGCAACTTATTTTTTGCGGTCACACAAACCACACTTACGTAATTTCAGAAATTGGAGTTAAAAGCTTTCAAGTTGTATAGTGACAGTGACAATACAACAGCAATATTAACGTACTGCACTTGGTATAACCCATGCCTTTTGCGCAACAGATGAGAGCTGCATTTCTAGATGCCACTAATTACTACAACTTAAGCTTGAACTTCCAATTATTCAAATGACAGGAGAGCATTTGAAGTTACATGCCTAGGCATAGTTATAGGTATATACTAAGAATACCCTTCAAGACAGGAAAAAGAATTCCTTCCTCTCCATCCATACCTTATGTCCTCATCTTCATCTCCATCTGAACATGGTCCTGAGTAACCTGCTCTAGGTGGCTCTGCTTGAGCAAGGGGTTTGGACATGATGATCTCCAGAGGTTCCTTCCAACCTCAACCATTCTGTGATTCAACAATAGTCCTCTAACCTCCAATAAGCAGCTCAACAATAAGTACAAGAGATACATCAACTATGTTGTCCGATTTCATCAGCCTGCCAGAGACACTGAGCCAAAGGTAGCTGTGGGGCTAGATACTTTACAGTAAGCCAAGATTCACTTGGTAGGATTAATTCTTAACAACCCTGGAGAAAACTGAAGAAACTACCCTGATGATTTAAGACATAATAAGCCAAGGAAGTTGCTCCACTACTCCTCAGAAACAGCACTGTGACAGTGTCACTGGTATCATTAGGAACAGAGGGTACACAAAAGGGTTGACAAGTTAACCAGCCAGCTTACAGCACCATTTGTTTTGATTTTGTTATTTTGAAGCCAGAAGCATGTTCTACCACACCATACTGCTTTGAGAAATATTTAAGACAGGTTGGATTCTAACTCTGAGCAGTGTCTTTGCTAGTCTGGTTTAGGAAGCAGAAGAGAGAAATAAAAATAGACTCAAAAGACAAGCAGTTCAGAGTGTTCACAGATACAAGAACAACTGCTGAAGAGCTGTCAGCTATAATAAAGAAATTAATTGTCTTGCAGCAGGATCACTGGGCCACAGCAAAGGAGACCATCTAAAAATTAAGTTTTGATAGGCTGTTGTCCTGGTTTTGGCTGGGATAGAGTTAATTTTCTTCCTAGGAGCTGGTATAGTGCTGTGTTTTGGATTTAGGATGAGAATAATGTTGATAACACACTGATGTTTTAATTGTTGCTAAGCAGTGCTTATACTAAGTCAAGTACTTTTCAGCTTCCCATGCTCTGCCAGTGAGGAGGTGCACAAGAAGCTGGGAGGGGACACAGCCAGGACAGCTGACCCAAACTGGCCAAAGGGATATTCCCTACCATATAACATCATGCTTAGTATATAAACTGGGGGAGTTGGCCAAGGGGCGGTGACCACAACTCGAGAACTGGCTGGGTCAGCAGGTGGTGAGCAATTTTATTTTGCATCACTTATTTTATATATTCTTTTTTCATTATTCCCTTCCTTTTCTGTCCTATTAAATTGTCTTTATCTCAACCCATGAGTTTTACTTTTTTTCCTGATTTCTCTCCCTCATCCTGCTGGGGGGGAGTGAGCAAGTGGCTGTGTGGTGTTTAGCTGCCTGACGGGTTAAACTACGACAGTCCTTTTTACCTTTACCCGGTAAAGTGAATGATTAGAGGTCTTGGAGCTTTTATCTTTTTTCCAATTGTCTTGTCAATGCCCCCTTCCTTAGACCAGATCCCAGCTGCTTGGCTTCCCTACCCTCTAATTCCAGGCTACTGGCCCCATTATCCCAGTGTTGGAGCAGCCAGGTGACAATGTGCTCCTTGGACTACAGCTGAAAT
>NW_010524460.1:2465-2955 GCF_000687285.1 Phaethon lepturus | reverse complement strand
CTTCCTCCTCCTGTTCTCCTCCAAAACACAGCACTATGCCAGCTACTAAGAAGAAAATTAACTCTATCCCAGCCAAAACCAGGACAACCATTTTCATTCATCCTTAACCAAGTATTTAAGTGAGGCATTTCTTATTCTGTACTTCAACTTCACACTTGCAAGACCGAATAAAAAGCTCAAGGAAAAATGGAACTCCCCAGGACCCTCTTACCTGAAAGATTATCCAGGAAGATCAAGGCTGAGTTTCTAAAAGCAGAAGTTTCTATAGTATGAAAAATAATGTTAGAAGTTTCACATGCACCTCCCAGTACTGCCTTGAATGATTACCGATTTGAAGAAGCTACATTACATACAACAAATTGAACTTTAGTGTTCCACAGAAATATGAATCCTCCCAAATTACACCCCATTTTCCAAAAGATAAGCACATATACAGGCAAATAATTTTTATGATACCAATCATCTGCATGACACAACACATCTCAGATGT
>NW_010524460.1:2002-2378 GCF_000687285.1 Phaethon lepturus | reverse complement strand
GATTAGTCCAATTCAGGAAAAAAAAAAATAAAATCACTGCTGAGCAAAAAGCAAGCATAGCTTGATATATTAAAAGCTTCACTTTCAATCCAACTTCTCATGTGACTTCCATAGAAAGGATCTAGTGTCCACTTCAGCAAACATCAGATGAATATCACAACTGCAGTTCAGCTTTGATTTTGAAGGGGGAAGTGGAAGGTATTATTCTGCCATGAAGGAGTGGAGAACAGTCACAGGCTGAATTTCAGTTTAACCAGAGAACAGGCACAGCATCAGCAAGCAACTATGCAAGAAGGAAGCCAAGGCACTTCATTCCTAACAAGAAACTACTCAGAGGCTAAACACATTAGTGTCTATGGACTGTCTAGGCTGGGGA
>NW_010524460.1:0-1928 GCF_000687285.1 Phaethon lepturus | reverse complement strand
ATTGATGAGACAGGGATACCAAATTTCACTTACCATGAGAGTCAGATCCCAACTTCTTAGAAGCCATTTAGAACCTGAAAAACATTTTAAAACATTTTTAACAACTTTATACATGTAGCACAGCATAAGCCTATGCAGTTCTACAGCATCTTATCTCTAGATTATAGGACACATTGCAGACACTTGCTTTTTATCCTGTTCCCAAAATAGATAAGCAAACTTATTTTAAAGCTCTGAGAATTGACCGAGCAGACAAATAACTTAGCCGAAGGTCTGACAATCTAAATGGCAAAATGAAGAAGAAAAAGAAAAAACAGGGCCAGGAACCAGCCAGGTTGATCAGGAAGGCAGAGAGTTCCAGATCACAGTGCTCAGAGGCCGCCCCATCCCAGCCCCATGGAGCACACCCTGCCTCCCCTGGCATTAAGAATAGCTCTTCCTACTGGAAATACCACACTGATCCTCCTCAGTTTAATCCCTGCTGTTCTAAAAAGGGATACTATCATATTGGGTACACAGTCAGTTAGCCAGCGTGGCACTTGTCTAGACACGCTGGATAATGCGCAGATAACAATACAGGTATACAATAAATGGTACCATTAGGAAGATATTTTTGGATACACACAAGAAAACAATGCTAACAATAGTCCTCATCCACTGCCCACAGAATTTTACTAACAACTTTTAAAATTTGGATACAAACGCTACATGGCCAAGATGTTAAACACAGAAGTACCTAGCCAGCTTTTAACACAGAGCAGGCCTGTCCTGACAAAAGAGCTGTTTTTAAGACAGAATTAGCCATCAGCTAGAACCCTGCTCCAGGATGCTTATGGTGTTTTCAGTAACATAACTGGTTCTTTTGCTAGATTAGAAGTACATCACAAGATCTTTCTCAAGACACCACAGCATAATTCTTCAAATAACTGAATTTTTAAATCCTCCTTTGACATTATACATGACAAAGAATCAGAGTTACCCTTTGTTTCTGAAGTCCTCCAGCTCATAGACTGGAATGCCCAACAGCTATTCTTCAAAAACATCAAGTTATCTGGTACACCCCCACCAGCAGCAGACAGCGCTCAAAGCACAACTTGGAGCAGATCTAACATTCACACCCATCAATCCCCAACTGAGATCTTACTCTTCGCCTCACTGTTTCCATTGCAGATTCCAACTGCAAATGTTACCTTAGAGGAAGGGTGTCATAAGGTGAGGACTACGCAGACAGCTTAGCTATTCCTCCTGGCAGCTGCTGACACGACTGGAGTCAGAAAGAGACAGTTTCAAGTACTTCAGGAAAGTACCTTTTGCTGTGCAAAGGTCCCTTTCAACATTATGTTGAAATCAATAGGTGAACCAACCCTACTGGGTAACGGGAATTCAACACACAGATAAAGCCAAAGCTGTACGAAGAAGACTATCTGGGTACAACCAGACTTCATGAAACACAGCAAGCAGACACTAGGCTATGGGGAAGTGAGTCATGCTGAGCAACTCCAGGTGTACCTTGTACATAAAAGCTGTGTGTCATTCTGCTTGATGTTTGTGAGATTCTTCTCGGCACATCTCACCATCTCTCTCAACATTGGCATTACGTCCAGAACCACTCCACTAAGCCAGAGAACTGGTTTTGTCACTAGCTGACAACTGCTTCTCATAAGAGAACAGGACATTGCAGCTTCAAAGATGGAAGAAAAAGGAAGTGAAACAGTCCCAAGCCTGCCATGTCAGGAAGGCTATCAAGGGCAAAGCCACGAGACTACCTGGTACAGTTACACGTCAACTACTAAAGCTGAATGGGCTTTAGTAGTCTCAGTGCCACAAAGGAGACCAGACTGCAGACTACAGCACATGAGACAGGCTGCACCTTTCAGACCCAGATCGCACCTGTCAGACAAGCAGCAGCTTGTATATTATATATATAT
>NW_010524459.1:2789-5273 GCF_000687285.1 Phaethon lepturus | reverse complement strand
CCCGCAGAGCCCTCGCCTGCCGAGCCGCATCCTGGCGCGCGAGCGGGTCGGCGAGTTCAAATCATTAATTTCTGCGGCAGAGGGAGCCTGACAGGCCCGGTGCTGGTGTGAATAATGATGGATCTCTGGGAGAGGCCAAGCAAAACCTGCAGCTTAATCGCACCGAGTCAGTCCCTTCGGGGCATTAACCAGCGCCCTCCATCCAGTCGCTGCCGGCACCGCAATTTCACGCTGCTGCCGGGCGCTGCAGCTCACAGCACCCGCACAGGACCGCCCGTCCCTTTACTTCTGCCTTATCAAACCCACCCCCCCACGCAGAACGTTCCCCTCTGCAGAACGATGCTCCCAAAACGCTCTGATGTTTGCAAAATAAGCAGTAAATTCAACTCCGGGGCTGCGCTCTGCTTCCCCAGCGATCGCTGCCGTCCCCACCTTGGCTTCACCCTGAGCTCGTGAGTTTGGTGCAATGAGGAAAACCATGCCCCGGAGAGCAGGAGAGCTCAGGCTTGCCTAAGGGGCGGCTGGCGACGAGCTCATAACCAGATACGCCTCTGGGAAGGGAAACGGAGATACCAGACACTGCTAAAGCATCAGCCGGCTTTGCTGCCGTCCTCCTGCAGGCAGGTTTCTTGCCTCCCCATCGGAAACAAGCGTGAGCGGGCTCCTCTGCCCGGAGGAGCTAGAAAGAAGGAGAGTAGAAGGGAAGCCAACCAGTTTCCCTGTTGGGTAAAGAGCAACACAACAAATGAAGTGCCAAACCCCCAAAAACCGAGCGTTTCGCAGCGGAGCTGGGGCTGATGCTCCTGCTCGCTCTATTCCCGGTTGCTTCCGTAACGAGCCCAGCCCAGCCCCAGGAGCTCCCACTCAGGGCAAAGCCCAGCCAGTCCGAACAGCTCCCTTCAAAAATAATTATTTTCCTGCAGTTTTAGTTAATTGGATTTTAAAAATAAGCACAATTACATTTGGGGTTTTTTTCTCCCTTTTCCTTTGCTGCACATCGTGAACACAAGGCTGCTGCTCGGAGCTGGCAGAGACCTTTCGAAGGCTGAGAGGGAGCTCGGTCCCGCCAGTCCGGGGGGTGGAGGTGGGAGGGAGGAGGTGGAGTGGGAGCAGCGACAGGTAAGAATAACCACACTTGGCCTGATGTTGCTCCCAATTAAGCCAGTGGGAATTTTGCCCAACTTCCTACAGCAGCAAGATCCAGACACGCACAGAAAAAAAGTCCTCTGCTATATTAGCAGCCTTACGATGATGAGAGAAAAATCACATACGCATGAGTTTCTTCCCCTCATTTCACACCGGCAGGTATTTGAGCATCCCCTTCACTGGGGCTGGGCGCTGCAGAGGCTGGAGGAACTCGGTGGGCAGTCATCAGCCCCACATCTCCTCTGGTTTAGGCACAGTTTTACCCCACAAAGAGCTTGGCAAGGTTTTTCAAGGAATGGTTTATCTGCTCAGACAGTTTCGCATCAGCTGAAACCAAAGCGTAAGTGGTTTCGGGGAGGATATGCAAAGTGTGGAAGAGTAGAAACATTTCATTCTGACACTTTGTGAACAAAAAGCACTCTGCCTTTTCACAGTATAACATTGCCTTGTGAAACTAAGTCCAATTTATTTTTAAATGAGAAAAAAAAAAGCCCAAACTGAAAGCAAACATCATATTTCTGGGGACATACATGACGCTGCAGTTCATCCTGTCGTTAACGCTTCCTCCCGTCTTTGGGTTTTGCCAACCAAATGAAAATTCAGTCTTGCGTAGTGCTGTAATGTAAAATCTTTCACAACCAGCTTCAAGCTCTTCTGCACCAGGTTCATCGCAGTTCACCTCTACACGAGCCGGCGCCCGATACCCACAACACTTTAACCGACGCAAACATTTCTAATTTGCGTTCAAACAAGAACAACTACCGAGAGAAGCGAGATCTGCGGCTAACACAAGGTTTGAAGGAATGAAGTAAGATATTTCACTCCTTGTCCGAAGCCCAGCCCAGCTTTCAAGCCCCCAGGCTCTCCCTTGCAGCTGCAAGAGCAAACCGCAGGGCGAGGAGCATCGCCCAGCTCCCCGTCCCTTCCCCGCGGTACCGACGGAAAGCTGGAGATGGGGCTCTTCCTGGAGGGAGGTAAAGAGCGCATCGGGCGTCCCCCGCCGTGCCCCAGCACCGCGCAGCCTCGCTGGCAAGGGGACGGCACCCTACAGCCTGCCGGCACCCCCGGCACCCGGCTGAGGAGCACCCCGAGGCAGGCAGCCCAGGCACACGCTCTCCATCGTAAGCAGCTGCCTGGGAGCCGGGGGCCGTTCACCCCCAGCCACCACCACACCTCCCGGGGAACTCGGCATCCACCGGAGTCCTCCCGGATTAAAGTTTCGTGACAATTTTAATGCTATATGTAGTTTCCAGCCTGGCAGTTTAACGCAATTAGATCTAGGCTGGGAGCTGCAAAGCATTTCTGTATTTACGTCAATGATTCAAAGGCACCGATCAA
>NW_010524459.1:2312-2659 GCF_000687285.1 Phaethon lepturus | reverse complement strand
GCACCAGGATGGCTGACTTGCGTGGGACAGGGATGGTCCTTCCTCTCCCAACTGCTCTGCAAACCAGGCGCCGAGGCAGAGGTACCGCACCGAAGCCTGGCTTTTCCATCTGCTGCGCCCGGCGGTGAGAAACAGCACCGAGAAAAGGTCAAGCTACCAGCTACGCCCCGCGGCGCTGTAGATGCACAAGTATTTCTCCCAGACAGATGGTGGGAAGGGGAAGAGCGAGGAGGAGGAAGGAAAGGAACAAGTTCAAGACAAGAATCTAAAATCGGCAAACTCCCCGCGCAGCCCAGCGCACCGCTCCATAAAAATACACGGCTCCCTGCCGCGACCAGCCGGCACGG
>NW_010524459.1:0-2295 GCF_000687285.1 Phaethon lepturus | reverse complement strand
GCAGACGGGCACGACGCCTCGCCGCGTGTCCCACCTTGAGCCGTGAGCTAACGCTGCTTCCACGCTCCCCACCCCGTTCCCAAAACCTTCCTTCTGCGGTTTTTCGCCATCTCCCCGCCACTTCAGCACCCCCCTTCCAGCTCTAGCACCCCTGACTGTACCAGCCACCTTCCCAACGTGAGCTCTTCCTTTTCCCCCTCCATCCTCCTTTCTCGGCGCGTCGAGGTTGGGAATCTTCTAGGGCTGCGGGTGCCTCCCACGCCTTCGATGCAATCTGCAAAAAGCAAACCCCTCCCAAACGCCTCCGACGGCTGCTTTTCCCCCCGTACCAACTCGGATTGCTCTGGGGACGACACGAGAAAGTTAACTTGCTGCTCAGTTCGGATGAACTGGGAGTATTTATTCAGCCTCACTTTATCAGAGATGCAAATCAAGCACTCCAGTTACATAGTTTAATGGAGGGATGCGCTAGATAGAAAGCTATGAAGTGTCTAATGTGTTCACAGTAGTTAGTGAAATTAGGAGATTAGTGAAAAATTTTTAACGTAACAAGTGCCATTGTCACAAAAGTGACACTTTAAAGACAAATGCTCCCAAAATGAATTCCCTAAATACAAGAGCACATCGTTAACTACATTTAGTCCCTGTTTTATACCGTCGCTGCAAAGGAGGAGGAGAGCGGAGCGGAGGGGGAGGGTGAAAGAAAGAGGCTGCTTCTCCCAGCCTACAAAAAAGTTGGTTAACGGCACGTTATGGAAACGAAATGTGAAGGCGAAGAACGTCCTCATCCTGGGAAAGAGCAGCCTGCACGGACGGCGTTGGGCCGAGGGCCGGCAGGCTTGCTTCTAGCTTCGCCGACCAGCAACGCACCAGTTCGAGCACGTGCGCGCGCACGCACGACTTCACTACTGTCTCCACGCTGCTTCGGCCAGCGCAGGGCAGGTGAAGGTTTTGAGGGTGAGGTTCTGCTTCCAGCTATGCTGAGCTCCAGTCCCCACACTGACATGGTCTGCAAGCGCTCTCCCCACTGCCTTGGCCAGCATTTCATAGAATTGCAGAGAATCATTGCGGCTGGAAAAGACCTTTAAGATCATCACATCCAACAACCAACCCAACACCACCAAGTCCACTAAACCATGTCCTGAAGTGCCACGTCTACATATTTTTTCAACACTTCCAGAGATGGCGACTCCACCACCTCCCTGGACAGCCTGTGCCAGTGTTTGACCACTCTCTCAGTGAAGGAGTTTTTCCTGATATCCAATCTAAACCTCCCCTGGCACAACTTGAGGCCATTTCCTCTTGTCCTATCGCTGGTTACTTGGGAGAAGAGACCAACACCCACCTCACCACAACCCCCTTTCAGGTAATTGCAGAGTAGACCCATAGAGTAGACCTCAGTAGACCCACCAAAGGTCCTACCAGCCCCTTTGGCCACCCAGAAGCAGCTCAGGGAAGACCTGAGGGCCACCTTCAGCAGCCTGGGGAGGACTGTGATGGGAGACTGCTCCGGGCAAGGTGCTTGGTCTGTCATCAGCCCAGAGCCTGCGGCTGCCAGCTGCCTCCCGGGGCCTGGGGAGGCTCGGACCCTCTGCACGCTGAGACGGGTGCCTGCATTGCCTCGGCCCACACGTGAGGAACGGGGCTGTGATTCTCACACTGAGCCCAGCTCCTGGGGTTTTGGGGCTTTTCTGGTTTGTTTTTGGTTTTTAAATAAAAACAGCTCATTGGAGATAAATTTAGCTTTTTAACACCTTTCAGATAAGGAAATTTGCTGCAGCAGCAATTCTCTCCCTGCCTTAATTAATTCCTAAACGTATCACAAGCTGGAAGCGCATGTTTTATGAGTCTGGTTGACCTCCTGGTGCAGAAATGATGACACAGATGTTGTGCCTTCGTCACCACCTCATTACTCATGTTGCACCATTTTTTTCCCCGTTGAGGTAGCTGACAGGAGCTCCCTTGCTGCCATCAGCAAGACGCGCTGCAAGGCGCAGAGTAAGGCTCAGGCAACGCTTTGCGTCCACCGGAGCGGCCTTTTTGGCCGCCTCCGCCGGACCACCCATCCATCCCGCAGGACACACCGCGACGCAGGCTGCAAGCAGACGGTCGGGAGGGAAGTAAATCCACCGGGAGGTTTTGCACCGCGAGGGACAAAACACCGTTGGGTAGGAAAACGAGACACCACGCAAATTACAGCTAAGCAGGCGGGAACGCCAGAGCTGGAGGAGCCCGCACGTGGACGTGTCCGAGCGTCGCCCGGAGCAATGCTTCGGGGGGCTGTTTGCTGGGGAG
>NW_010524458.1:388-656 GCF_000687285.1 Phaethon lepturus | reverse complement strand
AGTCGTTTTTGCAGTAAAGCTTGCCTTCTCGCGAAAAGCATTTCTCTGTCAAATTGCATTTACATTCACAGCACTGAACACACTTCACATGCCAAGCCCTGTCCAGTACATTCAACAAGAACCGGTCCAAGATTGGCCTTTTGCAGCCTGCACAGTGAACCATTGTCTTTGGTTATTTCTGAGAGCGGGGGGTATTGGTTTCCCAGATGTCAAGCAAAAAAAAAAATTTTAAAAGACGACAACACCGGCGTAGATTTGCTTTTTTGTG
>NW_010524458.1:0-266 GCF_000687285.1 Phaethon lepturus | reverse complement strand
CTTCGACACAACCGCAGAATCCCGGCCGCTACCAACCACGACAGCAACAACAATAATAATAGTAACAATAAAACAACAACGACTATAAAGATCGGCTCTCTTAAAAATAAAAAAAAAATTAAAAAAAAACACCAAAAAAACCCAAACAAAAAAACGCCAAAAAGCGAGCGTGATGAGTTTTTCTCAGGTCTGAGGTAGAGCAGTCAGGAGTCAAAGTGCTTTTCCCAAAGAGAAATCAAAGGAGGAAAAAATAATAATAATAATAA
>NW_010524457.1:0-910 GCF_000687285.1 Phaethon lepturus | reverse complement strand
TGACTGCAGAGAAACCATCGAGACCGTGTATTTTTTTGAATTTGAATCACTAATTCTTTGAATCACTAATGACAACATTACTAAGATCCCAGGGAGTTTGATCCAGACTGCCTTTGTAAAGGGGCAGCCTCTCTGAGAAGGGTGAAAGTCAAAGCAGATTAGCAGCCATCTAACCTCTTAGTAGTTTCCTGGAAACTTCTCAATAGACAAAACGATAGAAACTGGCCTTTCAAAATTGAGATGCAGAAACCAATCCGACGCTAACTCATCTTCTTCAAAGATCTTTAGGGAAGAAAATGGTCCCCAGGGAGTACCTGTTCTCTCAGGATGACCAACTTGGTTGGAGAAAAGTCTTCTAAAGTTTTAAGAACTTTGCAACAATGAAATACAAACAATATTTACAGGAAATTTCCTTCTCGTTGCTCCTAAACTGCCCTATTTCTCAAGGATTAAGTCATAATCAAAATTCTCTACTACAAACCCTTTTATTTCATTGCTGTTATTTCAGGGAATACAACTTTTTAAAATTATCTTTAAAAACAACAGCTTTTTCAAGTCTTTTAATTAGTAGGTAGTGGTTACCTCCAATTTTACCTGCAAACCTAATACCATGCTTAGTCATCAAGCAAGGGCATAAATTGTAACATGTAAGCCAAAGCTATGCCAAAACTCCTACTGAGAATTTACACCACGTCTCATGTTCCAAGGAAGCACTGGCTTTTGATGGAAGGGATAACCGTAGTAATTACTGTAGACGGTGAAGACATGAATGGTTTACAGATGAAACCAAAGTATTTAAAACTTACTGCTGTCACAGATTTGGTTGTAGCAACATCTACTTCTGAACTAGAAAATACTTCTCTAAGTTACATTATCTTCTCCATCTGGCGGCCGGTCACAAGCGGTGTTC
>NW_010524456.1:3775-5489 GCF_000687285.1 Phaethon lepturus | reverse complement strand
GCCCCCGCTGCTGCAAAGCTGCGGGAGAGCCCTGCTTGCCATCGTCGCCTGAGCATGTAATTTCCTTTTGCTGCTCTCCTGAGGTTGAATTTGCAAGGCTGGAAATAGCCAGCGATTCCTGCAGCTTGCCTTTTGCCAGGCCCCAGGGGTGCGGGCAGCCACTATTTACCCACCGGGGTGGCACTGGGATCTCTAAGGGGGTGGCCTGGGTGAGGACAGGGCACGGTCCGGACAAGCTCCAGCCCCTCCATCCCTGGAGGCTTGGCCGGAGGAGGGATAGACCCTGCCCATGAACTCAGGGCTTAAAACCCCCCCTGACTTGTCGTAACCACCCCCGGCATCACGCCTGCCCGCCCGAGCAGAGCCCAGCACGCCTTGGCGGGCACGGGACACGCTGAGCCAGATTCCCTGCGTCCCGATGAACCACACATCCACCGGCAGGGAGAAGCGTTCAGTGAGAGAGGCATCGCTTGCTGGGTTTCGAGGAGGATCCTGCGGCAGGCAGCCTCCGCCAGCCCCCCGCACACCCAGAGCTGCCCCAGCCCCATGCCAGCCCTGCACGGCCGCCCCTTCCCGGCCACCTCTCCAGCAGAGGTGTGCCCTCCTCTCCAGCCTCCAGGCTGAGCACTTAATTGATCGGATTATCCCTTATTTACTAATTAGCAGCCTTGTGCTCAGACGGCGGAGCGGGGGCCAGCAGCGCTTTCCCTTTATACCCAAGCAGTTGGTGTTTGACGGCGGCAGAGCCTCCGTCAGCAATTTGCTGTGATTCATTTCTGCCGTGTAAAACTGAAACTTGGCACGGCGCTTGCCCGGGAGCAACGCGACGCCGCCGGGAAGAGGCACTGCCAGACTCTGCCCACCTTTTAATATGCCTTATTTTTCCATATTCTGCACCAGGGCTCGGTTTTCTGTGTTTAACGAGCTCTGTAATTACTGTCAGAGATAAAAGTCTGCTGCTCCAGCGCTAATAAAGAAGATATAACCCAAGGGGAGGGACATGACACTGATACCCAGCAGACCTGGCTTTTGTCCCAAGAGTTACCCACTGCGAGGACGCATCCTCTTGTCCGTCAGCCACGTCTCTCCCTCCTCCTCCACGCTGCTCCCACGCCGCAGCGTCTCGTTCTGAGTGTTCCTCCATCCTCCCCGAATCAACACTCCCTGGCTAATGCCACCAGCAGCCAGGCGAGTGAATTTGTGTCCACAAGCCTGGGGAGAGGCAGACGACCAGATTAGGCCCACTGTGTCACCAGATGGTGTTATTTTATTCCCCCCAGCTCTTCATTAGCAAGAATTTGGGGACTTGGAGAAAAAATCACCTGGCACCTTTGTGTCTTCCCTTTCCTGCCCTTGTTTGCCATCATATTCCTGCCATCCTACCAACCACCTTTGCTGAGGGACAGAAGAGAGCAAACTGTGACAGAAATATCCATCCATCCTTTGCAGCAGAATCTGTGAGGTCGGTAAGAGTGGCCCAAGGGTGTAAGATGCTGAAACAACAGGGTCATAGGAAAAGGGTGTTTTTGCCAGGCTGGATAAACCAGACAACTGGGAAGCAAGGACACTCGAATCCACTGATGATCCATTAGCAGGCTCTGTAAGGAGATGTGAATCTAGCTTCTGAGCCAAAGAGCACACTTTTTGACTTAATAGCAGCCAGAACCTCGTGTGCATTACTTAGAGGCGTCCCAGGGGCACGTACAAACCAACG
>NW_010524456.1:0-3758 GCF_000687285.1 Phaethon lepturus | reverse complement strand
TTTCCCTACCAGAAGCCAGTTTCTCAAAAGGCAAGTCTGCTGTAGGAGAACATCTCAAAATACATGTCCATGGGTCCGGTGGGTCTGTGCTGGGGCTGTTGAGCATGGGGGGTACGGGGCAGGGATGCTGGGGCTGTGGGATGCACGTGGCGCCCGGGATGGAGGACAAGCTGTGTGGCTTCGTGCCGGCAGTCAGGCACCACGACGCGGCCACGGTGCCGCCGGGCGCCGGCTGACCGGGGAGTGATGCCGGTTGGGTACAGAGGGGCAGGTCCTCCCCCCACCACTGCGCTTGCTCCCTTGCCAATGGATCAATTGTGTTCAGAGAGTTCTGGGCTGCGTATGTAGGTCAGGCACATCGCTGGCTCCGGCACTGCCACGGGGTTATTAAAATGAACGAGGATCCCCCCTTCTCCCTCCATTCAACCCCCCCAGCGCCCAGCCCTTGGCAGAGGACAGCCTTGGCTCTCGTCCTAGAGAAGAAGAGCATTTCTTTGAGGCTTTGGGCTCATTTGAGCAAAGCCAGCGTGTGTGCAGCTCCTGGACCAGTACGGACGCTGTGCCCTGTACATCCCCCTGAGCCATGCGCTCCCTGTTTGTGCATGAGGAGAGCTCTGCGCTGGGAGGGGAACGGGCAACATGACCCAGTTCATGGTTTTTCTGTCAATACAGCTGGCACTGCTCCCTCTCGGCTGTGTGAAACGGATGGGGCTGAAGCAGCTCCCAGAGAAGGCGGATTTCTCTGCTGGGGCCCGCCGCAGCATCCCCCGGGGCAGGCTGCGCAGCCCCAGGGAGGAGGGAGCTGGATGTCCCACGCGTGGTTGTTCCCCCGCTTGTCTCTCCGTCGGAGGGGAGCGGATAAAAGAGCAACATCCAGCTTTCAACCCTGGGACCTCTGGTTTCGGCCACCCAGTTTTGCTTCCCCCCAGAAGCCTTTATCACTCAAGGAGAAAACCCAAATCCTCTGGCAACTTGGGCTGCTCCTGGGCTCGCTCGCTGGAGGGAGGGGGAGGCACAGTGAAAGAGAGCGAGCAAGCAGAGAAGAACCATTCTCAAATAAAAAATATTCCGTAGTTTAGAGCAATCTTTGCGCTAGCTGAAGATTTGACCTTGTGTTCTCTCCTAGGAACAAACAAGAGAAGAATGAGGATCATATTATTTTGCCTGAAATTTGGAGTGGATCAAACCCCTGCTGTTCCGAGCTCCTGCGATGAATGGCTATAAACAACACGCATTTCCGGAGAATGAATTAAGCAGCGAGCCTGAGTTCTGACTGTGTTTTAAGAGATGTTTATTTGTCCTCACTGCCTCTCTATAAAGAGTTGCACAAGCACTTACTAAATTTTAACCCCACATTGTTCTTGGGTAAACACTGCCCGTTCTCCAACGCGAGGAGTGCTCGCAGCAGAGATAAGCACAGGTTAGCTCGTGCTCGCCGGAGCACGCAGCCTCTCAGCAGCGGTCCCGAGGCAGCCCTGGGCATCAGCGCAGCACCCAGACCCCGGGGCAGCCGGATCGCTCCCGCTTGCCTGCAGACCTCTGATGTTTTTCTGCACTTTTCTGCCAAAAATGTGTTTGCAAGAAGGTAGGGATGACCTTGGTCTGAGGAAGTGTAGCTGAGCCAGTAACGGAGGTCTCGGCTCCTGTCCTCCTCATTTTATGTTATGGAAAGGGAAAGGGTGAGAAAACATGAGCGCTGGCCAGAGCGCTGTGCTGTCACTCCCCACCAAGTCAAGTCCCAGGGAACAGCCGCGTCCCGACGTGCTCCTACCCCAGCTCCCACCGCCACACGGAGCGAGCGCTGCGGTGGGTGCCTGTGCCGTGGTCCGTCCCTCGCCTGCCCTTCCTGCAGGCAGCGACGGGGAAAGTGAAGCACCGAGAGCTTCCTCCTCCCGAACTTGCGCTCTGGCACACGCAGGGTAACTGGTGAACACACGCAAAAGGCTGAGGGGTCACTACCACTGCATTCGTTCTGTCGTCTTTCATTTCCAGGGTCTAAACAGCCTGCGCTTTTGGACCATCTGCTGGCACCCAGCGGGGTGGGGAGTTAGGTCTGCACAGCCATCGGCGTTCAAGCAAGAAGAGGAGCCTGGAGCGCTGGATTTCTTGGGGGGGAAAATGGTTTTGCTGCTCGCAAGGGAAAGTCTGAGTGAAAGCACAAAAAGTAAACCCCAGCGTCGGCTCTCCCTGCCTTACCAGTGGCCCCCGAGGAGTTCCCACCTCCCTGCTTTCGGGGGTGCTTTGGGGTGTTTCCCCCACTTTGTGGGGACGTTAACCACAGGACGCAAGATGCTGAACGTGGTTCTCCAAAAAGAAGAAGGATCTGTGCCTTGTAGAAACATTTCTGAACTCATGTTTGTTCCCTCTCCTGGGTCTGGGCAGAATGTCAAAGCCTGCTCTGAGCTGGAAATATTTTAAGACTAGCACTCACTGGAGACTGAAACAATGGCAATTCTTCAGCTACTGGGGCTTTTATAAAAGGGCTTTTGACACAGAGGCTGCTTAGGGTTGGGTTTTTTGTTTTTCTGTAGTTGGTTTTTCTCTCAGAAATCACTGTGCTAGTGTCCGTGTGCGTGTTTGTGCGTACACTTTCACGTGTGCAAAATAACCTCTTGGCTTTCGGCTGGGCTGTTTCATGTGAATGCCCATGAGGGTGCCCGCAGCCCTGCTAAAATGCAGCCAGCGCCGGCGAGGAGGGAGGACGCGCCGCTCACACGGGATGCCACGCAGCAGTGCAGGAAGAAGACATTTTAGAGTAAATGTCAGCTTTTGCGTTTCTGGGTTTGGGGCTTTTTTTAAACACGTGGGTGGGACTTTTAATGCCCAGACGAAGCTTAGACGGTTTCAGTCTCCGGGGCTTATCCAGAAGATTCACACAAACACTATGGAAAGTGTCTCTTTGCTTAGGAGGATGAAACTTGACACTGCAGAGATTTTAACCCGGTATTCCAGCAAGGAGCCTCCGTGGTTAGTGTGTCACATCTGATAAAGGCTAATCAGCCCTCCTTCAGGCACCATTCAATTCTTATTTTCATCTGCCTCCCATGCATATTGCGTTATCTATGATATGTACTCACATGCAAGCAAACCAGTGCAAATTCTGCTCAGCTCTGGTCTTCCCTTGACACAAGACCAACAGGCAGGGGAAAAGTGTGAAGAAGTACACGATGGACCCCACCACCAGAGCCCTTGCAACCAGCCCAGGCAGCTCCCAATAAGACCTTTAATCATTGCCTGGAAACCAGCAGCGCCCACCACCAGTTTGCACTGGTCTGGGGATGGGACCCCCTCGGGGAGCAGGTTTCCTGCGCAGCCCCGCTGTCGGCATCCCCAGCCCCTGCCCCGCCTGTGCCGTCCCATGGAGTCCCTTCTCCCTGTTAGGTGTCTGAAGCCTCCTCAACAATTATCCCCGTTGCTGTTTGTTCAGGCGATGTGGATTTAGCTCTCCAGCCTCATGTGTAGTGTGTGTATAGGGCAAGATAGATTGCCGCTACTTTCCAGTATAAATCACATTCCTTACAACACTCCAAAGTAGCATTTTCAACCTCAGGGTGCTAATAGGATCCAGCAGGAGAAAGAAATGTCAGCTAAGTAGCAGGCGCTGTTTGGAGAGTGCAATGGAGCTGATCCACAGCCCTGGGGCAAAAGGAGCAATCCCAGGGCAAAGGTTAAAGAGTTCAGGAGCACTTCAGCCTACTTAATTGCAACAGGCCTCTTACACGGCGCAAGATGGATGACTCAAGCCGGGCAAGGGGGGC
>NW_010524455.1:1612-2005 GCF_000687285.1 Phaethon lepturus | reverse complement strand
CCCGGCTCGGCTGTACCCCGCATCCAGCACGGTGGGCTCCCTTCCGCTCGCATCTCCTGGCCTCACATCAAACGTTCCCCAAGCTCCCTCCCGCTCGCAGAGGCCGTCACCATTTGAGCTTGCAGTGGGACCGGTCAGTCCCAACGGCTACTTGCCCCACTCCCAACCGCCCCCCAACGACACTCCTTTTTTGCCTCCCCCGCACATCCCACCTGGCAGACAGAGCCCAGGGACAATTTTAGCCCAATATTTATGGTTTGTCCCTTTGCAGCTCTCCGGTGCTATCAGATTTCAGGGGAGTTCAGAGGTGTTTTCCTGCCTCCTCCAAGCTCTGGGCTGTTGATAGCTGTCCGATGATGGCAGTTCAGCTTTCATGGACGACTGTACGGAGAC
>NW_010524455.1:0-1555 GCF_000687285.1 Phaethon lepturus | reverse complement strand
AGGACCAGCCACGAGCCCGAGGAGTGACGGGGTATTGCTTACAGTCCTGTATACCAGAGAGCGTCAGAGAGGGTGGGTGGTGAAGAGCAAAGAGACACTCCTTTAGGCTGGATATGAGAAAAAAGAAAAATATCACATTTGCCAGGGAGATCTCTCAACGCTTGGGGTGCTCCTCGGGGGAAGCGATGCTAATCTTGCCCCATGGGCTATTTCAAGCGAGGGTGGCCTAGTTGCCGTAGCTGTTCTCGCCGGTTCTAGCTCTGGGGATGCTCTTTTTCTTCCTTAGGTGCTCAGGAGAGGACAGATATCGTATTGACCCAACACCATCGCCGATCTCAAAGCCTTGCCCGTTCTGACCTGGGTACCTCCACAAGGTGCAGTGCCACAAGCCCCTCAGATGCCCATATCCAGCCCCCAGGCTGCAAAAGGGCTTCCCCCGCCTGGGACCTGGGGAACAGCGTCCAGTGCTGCAGCACTCGGAGCCAAAAGGGTCACTCCTTACACACCCGCTGGCGTGCGGCTGGGCTGACCTTTCCCGAAGACGCCAACAGCCCCGACGGTGACCAGACGAGCTGCCAGCCGCAGGCAAGCTCTGACCCACCGCCACGGTGGAGGGAGAGAGCGTGGTCTCCGGCGCTCGGCCACCCGGCAGTGAAGTCTGGCCAGGCCGTAGGGAGAAACCAAAGGGAACTTCGGACTAGAGCTTTGTCTTTCCGTGGCGACCGTCGTGTCCAGGGACGCTGACAAAGACTCAGCATTTGGGTCTTTTGGGGTCACGTTGCTCCGTGAATCAGGACTCTTGCTTGCATTTCTGGTGTCTTGCTTTGCTTTTTCTCTGTAGAAGGCGCATATCCTGCATCGTTGGGAGAATACGGCAGGGTAAAGCAGGTATTTCCAAGTTTGAAAGACCAAGGGTCTTCCATCCCCATAAAACTCCATACTTACAAAGCTGCCAGGAATGACCGAGTGCCGGTGATCTCCGCACGCCACGAGGGCTTCACAAGCGCGGGCTGTGTGGAACTGTGCAGCCGGCCACGAGGATGAGCACCGGTCCATTCCAGACCGGACTTAACGCCGTGGCATTTTCCACTCCCGCTACAAACAAGCTCTCTGCCCGCAACGCGCCTCCTCCGCCGGAGGGACCGCTATCTTCTGCATCTCTTCCCGCGCTTCCCTGCTCCGACCGAGGGCAGGAAGGGGAGAAGAATACCACATCCACCCGCGAGCACACAGGAACTCGTGGAGAGCTGGAAAAGAGCTGTCCGAGCTGGAGAGGGTCCAGGGCAGCCGGGACACACACCCCCCTCTGCTCAGGAAAAGAGCCAGAGAGGCTTCCATCGCTGCGGCTGCCCCAGCCTTCCATTTTACATCCCATCTGAACAAAAACGCTTCACCTTCCTTTTTTTTTTTATTTTTTTGGCGCTTGCACACACCTCTCCCTTCAGCATCAGCTGCCGGCATATGGGAGTGCGGTGGACTATTTAAGGAAAACGCCCAATAACATTACAATCACTTATCATAAGAGCCTCATGTTTCTAATAACGGCCTAATGTTC
>NW_010524454.1:1410-1782 GCF_000687285.1 Phaethon lepturus | reverse complement strand
AACCCCGTGCGGCTGAAGGGGTGGCCAGAGAGGAGTTTAGGAGGGTCTTGACCTCCGAGCACAAACGGTGCTGCTTTCTTCCTTGCTCTCTTTCCTTCTCGCTCACATTTTTTCTAAAGGAAGAAAATTCCGATTTGCTGCTCACTTCTCTCCTCTCCCCGGAGGTTATCAGCACAGCGTCTCACCATGGGCGGAAAACCCAGGTTGATGGAGACAGCTGAGGAGGAGGTGGTGGAAAAAAACGGAGCTTGAAAAGAAGGAGGAAAAAGGGCAAAACACCACCTGCTCAGAAAACTGCCGCCGCCTCTCTCGGCTCTGGGGCCTGAAGGCTGGGTTTGCCCCGCTTCCCTCCGCCAAAGTCCCATCCCCTCG
>NW_010524454.1:657-1320 GCF_000687285.1 Phaethon lepturus | reverse complement strand
GACCCGCTCCGTCCCCGGTCTCCGACAGCCCCCAGGCTACTCACAGTTGACGGTGACTTTGACTCGCTGGACGACGGGCGCTGCCACGTCGTTGGAGGCACTGCACTCGTACTCGCCCGACTGCTCCCGCGTGATGCCCGTGATCTCCAGGTACTCATCCTCGCTGATGAAGCCCACGGCTGTAGGGGCAAAGGGAGAGGGCCGTGAGCAATGCAGAGGCACGGCAAGCCATCCGTGACCGTGTCACGCTGCCCTGGGACACCCACCCTGCAAGTCCCAGCCCCAGCATGCCCACGTGCCTGTGCCCCACCACCCTCCGAATGCCCCTGCCAGAAAGGTGCCTGCGAGCACCGGACCTCTGCGTTGGCCCTGGCCCCGCCGAGAGCATCACTGGCTGGAGGTGACGTCCCCGATGCGCAGGAAGGGCAGGGTGGTCCTCACCAAACCTGCACCCTGCCAGAATACCCTGAAATCATTTCTCCTTGGCGTTGGCACGTCCCATCCCACCCTTCTGCTGAGAGAGACCGCTGGGCTGGCCCTGCTCTCTACACGAGACACCCCCCTCGAATTTTTCAGCTTCCATTAATTCACAGCGAGTTTATTAGTCTTGGTGCCAACATCTCCCTTCAGCTGAAACGCTTTGTCCCTGCGCCGCGGCAGGCT
>NW_010524454.1:0-515 GCF_000687285.1 Phaethon lepturus | reverse complement strand
GGCACCTTACGGCCCCCCGCCTTCCTTCCGAGAGCCCGCTTCGCTTTGAAGCGCTCCTGGAAACCCACGGCGCTCGGCTGGCGAGGCGCAGGTGTTGGGCCGCGATAGTCCCCGGGTTGACGGCGATCGCCGCGCTAACGACGAATGCAGAGTTAAAGAAAGAAACCCGGCCATTAGGACGGGTCCGCTAATCGTCCCGGAGAAACGTCGCTCGCCCCCGGACGAACGGCACGGGTGGGTTTTCGACAGCCCCCGAACGGGGACGACTTCCCCTTTCCTTTCGTTTACATCTCCCCATCGGATCTCCCGCGGCCGAGATGCTGTAATTACGCTGCGAAGCATCTGCAAGACCAGTGTCACACTTAATATTCCTATAAATTTTCAACGGTAGTCCTTGGTACATATGTGTGGCAATTGGTGTCATATTTTAATTAGGCTTGCCCTACACCGTCTGAAATTAATAATAGCTCGAATTACCAGTGTAATTTATAAATTAACATTGCTGCAGCATTAGG
>NW_010524453.1:2170-2400 GCF_000687285.1 Phaethon lepturus | reverse complement strand
AGGAAGCTGCTCCGCTCTCTGCACCACGCCAGCAAGGAGGGGATTTCCAGCCGGCTGCGCCTCTACCGGGTCAGTGCCCTGGCCACTCCCGTGCCCCTCATCCGGGCAAGTCGGGGCCGTGTTCTGGGAAAAGGACCCGGAACAGCCCAATGGAGGATCTGCATCTCCCCTTTCTGCCTTGGGCAGCGGGGCAGTGGCGGGGGGGCATTGGACCGCCCCTCTCCACAGAC
>NW_010524453.1:1201-2098 GCF_000687285.1 Phaethon lepturus | reverse complement strand
GACCAGACAAGCCTTTATCAGCCAGGGATTTCATCTTGTGTGACAGCCGCGCCGCGATGCGCAGGACCTGCGGGATCTAATTACCCCGGCATCAACGAAGATGCTCAGGAGCTGGTTTCCCTGTTGTGCTGCTGCACAGGGAAGGTGAAGCTGCTTAACCCTTAAACTTTTCGTGCCGAAATGGGCTTCAAAAGGAGTCAAACATTAACTTGGAGCTAATCCTGCCACCACCTGTTTTTTTCCAGTTGTGCAAAATAAATACATTTTGCTGTGCCGTGGAGCTGGGATGGACGTGCCATTGCTCAATGTTCGGCCTCACCGTGGGTTCACAGTGTGAACGGGGAAACCCCGGGTGTAAACACCTCGGCACAGCGTGTCCCAGTGTGGGGCTGATGGGAGGGTGCAGACATGCACGAGGCACACATCCATCCTGGGTCCGTGGTCCTGGGGCATGGGGCCACTACCCTGCTGGGTGCTGGTGGGCCAAAAGGTGCTGGCCTGGGGGCGAGGGAGCGGGGAGAGCAGCCTGGCAGGGGCTGGGAGGAGAGGGGGACCCCACGGCGGAGGGTGCAGGAGCAGCAGGGGACGATGCACACCCGGTTACCCCGTGGGCTCGGTGTCTACCCAGCGAGGTGGAAGTCGGGGTCCCAGCCTGCCTGGGTCACCCCAAGGCAGCACCCAGCCAGGCAGGCAGGCGCTGGCAGCAGGGAGGAACCACGGCCCTTCTGCGGACATGAAAGAGGAGCGGGTGTGCGGGTCCTGCCCTGGGGCTGCTTACACAGGAGCCTCTGGGCTCCCAGGAGCTGCAGCCACTGCAGCACCCTCATAAATTACCTTAATGTAAATGAACGGGGAGGCTTTGGGTGCCAACGGGTGGAGCATGGCACACCAGCCCGG
>NW_010524453.1:710-1020 GCF_000687285.1 Phaethon lepturus | reverse complement strand
GGAGCCATTATTAATTACTGATGGGCATGCCCTGTCCCGCTCTGACGTCTCCTGGCAGCAGCCAGGGCAGAGGCAGTCCCTGCTTACCGGGAAGTTCCTTCACTCTGGGACCCCATGCCTGGCACCCCACCACACGCAGAGCTGGAACCCTCCCTGCAGGCACCTGGCCCTGGCCCTGTCTGGCTCCCGGGGGACACCCTCCGCCCTGGGAGGGGGCCGGCAGGGGCGAGGGGAACCCCAGAAACACCCTCTGGCTCCCAGCAGGGGAGATGCTGATGACCCGGCTGGGCATCCCCAGCATCTTCCCCAC
>NW_010524453.1:0-202 GCF_000687285.1 Phaethon lepturus | reverse complement strand
ACCCGGCGCTCCCGGACGCGGGCAGGCCGCAGTGAAACAGGCTCCACGCGAGCGCCTGCCCGACCTCTCCTGGAGCAGTCTCCGTCCCCACAGAGAGCCCTGCCGTGGCACGCGCGTCTCTGGCCTCTCTTGTAACCCTCCCACGGGGCAGCCGGGGGGTCCCTGCCCAGGCGTGCCAGCGTCCCCAGCCCACCCCTCCCTG
>NW_010524452.1:3572-3880 GCF_000687285.1 Phaethon lepturus | reverse complement strand
GTCCCCTGCGCCCCACCTTCGCCCCCAAACCCCCAGCGCTGGGACCGCCGCGGAGGAGAGCACGGGCAGGGGGGCTTGGGGAAGCTGCGGCCCTGGGTTAGCGCAGCGTGGTGAGGGCACTGGCTCTTGGTAGCATTTTGGGAGGGGGGACCCTGCGCCCGGGCTTGCCAGCCCCATTTAGTCACCCCACACTCACTGGTGGTGCCACCAGGGATGCAGGGTTGCCTCCTGCTCGTCCCTTCCAGCATCCATCCGTGGTGGGATCGGGGATGCGGCAGGGGCCCCGCCGCCAAAGGCAAAACGTGCAG
>NW_010524452.1:1638-3079 GCF_000687285.1 Phaethon lepturus | reverse complement strand
GTCCCGTGCGTTGTCTTTCCGTGCGCACAGCCGCTCCCTGCGCCCTGCACGGTCTCTCCTGCAGCTCCCAGCCCGGATGGGACGGCACCGAGGGATGGGGACGATGCTCCAGCCCTCCCAAGCCACCAAGAGACCCCAGCAGGGGAGGGGGACATCCGAGGACGAGGCTGCAGAGACGGGTGCCTCATCAAACCGGGACATTTTATTTGCACGAGCACCTTTGGATACCCAAGAAGGGCAGATCCACCTGCGACGGGACCTTTCCCATCCTCCGTCCCGGCTGCATCTATGTGGGGTCCAGCAGTCCTTGTGTTGGGGGTGGAAGGCTGGGCTGGTTCCTCCTCCGATCCACTGGGCTTGGTTGCTCTTCGAGGGATGGCTGCAAAGGGTCTTGGAGAGACAGGAGGACTTTCCTTAGCCTTGGGAACATCTGGATCCAGTCCAGGAGCTTCTTGTTCCCGGGAAGATGTTGAGAAAGGAGGTTGAGAAACGGCTCAGCTGTGAGCCCAAGGCCAGGTGCCTTCCCGTCCACCCGCCTGGTCGGGTCCTTGAGGTTGTGCTGACCGGAGCCAGGCTGACTCCTCTGTCCCGAAACGGCCCCACCCTGGCCGGAGGAGCCGTTCGGGTGGGAAAGGCTCTCCCTGGAGGCATGGGAGGACGCTATGCACAAAAAGCATCCCCGGTGCCAGGGTTAAATGCAAGCACATCGTTGCAGCCTGGTCCAGGTCAGGGCGAGGTCTTCTGCCTCCGCAGCCTGGTGCGGTCCCCGTCCCTTGGGGCTGCCTCCCCCCCAGCAGCCTGGCATCAGCTCCCCGTGGGGTACCGGGGATGGGGTGGGGAACCGTGCTGCCCGTGCTGGCCCTGGGACTAACCCCTTGCCTCCGTTGCCTCGCAGGACCTGTGTGGGGCCACCACCTGCGACACGCTGGGCATGGCGGACGTGGGCACCATGTGTGACCCCAAGCGCAGCTGCTCCGTCATCGAGGACGACGGGCTGCCCTCGGCTTTCACCACCGCCCACGAGCTGGGTAAGGCTCCCCGCGCTCCTCTTCCTCTCGGCAGGAAGCTGTTGTCCAAAATAACCCTGATTTCAGCCTCTGGAAGATCAGACAATGACCAGTATCCGGTGATGGGGAAACTCCACCTTGGGGCACCCGAGCCAGGTGGGAAAGAGCTGCGGAGAAAGCAAAGGGCTTTGCTGTTGTCGTTGCCACCTCGGCTGGGTTTCCAGGATTTAGGAGTCCTGAAATAACAGGCGGAGGGCACACCTACCTCCGGAGGCACTTGCGGTGCTCGGCAGGAGGAGGGAAGTGGGGCGAGTGCTGAATCTCCTTCCCTTTGCACCTTCCTCGGTCCTTCTTTTCCACTGATGGCCACGCACGAAGCTGCCGGGACAGCGTACCAGAAAGCGCGCTGGCTCGGGGATGCCACCAGCTCGCGT
>NW_010524452.1:771-1623 GCF_000687285.1 Phaethon lepturus | reverse complement strand
TGCCTGGGGGAGGCCGCCAGCTCGCGTGGGCCGGTCCTGCGTGCGGTCCGAGCCGGGGTGTGTGCGAGCATCGTCCCTCCCCGGGCGTCTCCTGGGCTATACGCAGCCTTTGCAATCCTTGCAAGGGCCTGCCCCACTCCGTGCCTCGGTTTCCTCCGTTGCAAGAAGCTGCGGGGCCCCTAATCCGCGTGGCAAGTGGGGGTATTCATGCTGTCCCCCTTTATCCCCCCCCAGGCCATGTCTTTAACATGCCCCACGACAACGTGAAGGCCTGCGAGGAGGTCTTCGGCCGGCTGAAGACCAACCACATGATGTCCCCCACCCTCATCCAGATCGACCGTGCCAACCCCTGGTCAGCCTGCAGCGCTGCCATCATCACAGACTTCCTCGACAGCGGCCACGGTGA
Organism: Phaethon lepturus; assembly: GCF_000687285.1. Lineage (NCBI taxonomy): Eukaryota > Metazoa > Chordata > Aves > Phaethontiformes > Phaethontidae > Phaethon > Phaethon lepturus. The sequence continues at coordinate 1,217 of NW_010524452.1, read as the reverse complement.
GCCCTCCCGCGCCCCTCGCCCTCTCCCCTGTGTCCCTGCCCCGCAGGAGCAGGATCCGTCCCTGGGGCTGGTCACTGGGAGAGGCTGTAAAGCAGCTCTTCTCCCCGCTCTGCAAAAGTTAGAAGGAAACGGGGAGTTTGGCAGCGTTTCCGCACCGGCCAGGCTTCCCGGGTGCCGGGGTGTCCCCAGCAGCGACGTCTGCCCTGGGGCTGCCGGTTCGGCTCTACCCAGTGTCACCAAGAGATGGAGTCGCTTGGGTCTGGGGTGCAGCTGACCTCGAGGGCACCCCTGGGGTAGCACCCGGTCCCGCTGGCTGCGTGCGGCCGGGATAGCTTTAGCCAAATTTCCAGCAGCTGCAGTGACGCTCTCCCTCCCCACGCTGGTCCCTACGACCCCCCAGGCACCCAGTAGACCCCCCTCATCCCCACTCCCGCAGGAGACTGCTT
>NW_010524452.1:0-608 GCF_000687285.1 Phaethon lepturus | reverse complement strand
CCCAGCCAAGCCCATCCCGCTGCGCGAAGCCCGGCCGGGGACGAGCTACAGCCTGAACCAGCAGTGCGAGCTGGCCTTCGGCGTGGGCTCCAAGCCCTGCCCGTACATGCAGTACTGCGCCAAGCTCTGGTGCACGGGCAAGGCGCGCGGGCAGATCGTCTGCCAGCCCCGCCACTTCCCCTGGGCGGACGGCACCCGCTGCTGGGCGGACGGTACCGGCTGCGGCGAGGGACGCTTCTGCTTGAAGGGCGCCTGCGTCGAGAGGCATAACATCAGTAAGTACAGGGTGAGTATACCTGCGCCGTGAGCCCAAAAACGCCCCGCGGGCTCGCCCCGAGTTTTTGCGTGGGTGCTGGCTGAGCAGTCGCCCACCTCCTGGTGCTGGGGACCCGGCGGGGGGGACGCTGATGTGAAGAGAGATGGAGGTCCCTTGGGTGCTGCGTGTTTCTCAAGGAGGGATGCTGCTGCTCTGCTCCATCCAGCCCCGGGCAGGTTTGGGGGGCAGCTGGCAGAGGTTTTGCTTGGGAAGGGGTGGCTCCAAGTCCGGAGATCCCTCGCTCGGGATGGGGCCGGCGTCGAAGGAGACGCAGCATCTCATCCCACCGCAT
>NW_010524451.1:0-2411 GCF_000687285.1 Phaethon lepturus | reverse complement strand
ATCAACAGTGACCTCTGTCCCCACACCAGCCACAAAGAAAAGCGTGTCCACGGGATGCTTCTTGGAGATGATGTCCATGACCTTGATTTGGGAGGGTGCGTCTGTCTTGACACTGATCCATGGGATCTTCACCTCTGCATACCTACGCTCATACTCAGTGATCTGGGCCTTCACGGGGGCAAAGATGTCATTCTGGGTGACCTGCTGGGCCTCAAAGGGGTCATAGATGAAAAGAAAGGTGAGCACCGCATTCTCACTGCTCTCAAAGGCGGCTGCCGCATAAATCTCCAGAAACCGGGCAGCGTGGTCCCGGTCATGGGCTGTCAGTGGCAGGATGATGTTGATGCGGCTGGCCTCTGTCACATAGGGCATGGGTATGATCTCCACCTCGCTGAGGGGCCGCACCAGGTGCACACGCTTGGTGATGGAACGGCTGTGCCCCTTCTGGGTGACCACCTCCACTTGGAGGTCCAGCGTGTACTCCATGCCACGTGTGGGGTCGAAGCGCCGGTACCCGTTCACCAGCTGCTGCTTGCGGGAATGGAGCACCTGCTGGGGTTTTCCGAGCTCCTCCATGGCTGTGGCCACCACGTCAGCCACGTCTGCCAGGTCTGCACCACGCAGCTCACACTTGGGGGAGCCATCCATACATGCGTAGACCTGCTCCTCTGTGAAGTAGTCCCAGCGCAGCACCTCAAAACGGGTTTTGGGCTGGAAGGGGGGTGGGATGCCAACAGGCCACGTGGCGCCATGGTCCCCGTCCGCGGACAGGCTGCTGGCGTTCTGGATCTCCAGCTGCAAGAGGAAAGACGGAGGAGTGAGAGCCAAGGCAGGCGCAGGTAGGCCTTCCAGCTCTGGCTGCAGGCAAACTGACTCCTGATACTCAGAGATCAGCCACTCCAGCCCAAAGAGCAGTGCCAGAACAACTCTACCTTCAGCCTGACTCCAGGCAGTACCTCAGGTTTCCTCCTAAGAGCACCCCGAATGCAGCGTGCCACCTGCATCAGCAGGATCCACACTCTCTCCCACCCTGCCCGGCTTTTGCTGGCAGACCTCAGCACTCTGCTGGCTCCATTGCCCTGAACCAGCACCACAGCTCCAGGACCTACCTGGGTCCAGAGCTGCTCACACCCTGAGGGCTGCTCTCCAGCCAGCACGGCTGCCCCTGCAGCCACATGAGCTCAGCTGATCCCATCTAATAGAAGCTCCAGGTGAGAAACCCTCATGTTAGAGCAGAGAGGTGACACAGAGTGACCAGAAAGCCCACGGGGATAACAGGAAGAGCCCAGACCCTCCCAGCCAAGCCAAGTCTCACCTGGAGCTGCTGGATCTCCTGGTACGTCCTCTCCAGCTCCACCTGCGCAAAGTACTTGTGCAGCCGGTACATCTGGAGGGGATCCAGCACCGGGTGGACAGTGAAGGCACTCTGGAAACGGAGGTCGGTCTCCCGCTCAGGGTCCGCGTTCTTCCCCAGCTCAAAATAGTGGTAACGCAGGCCCTGCACCAGCCAGAAGAGACGGGTCATGGCCGGCCCTGACCCATACTCCCACCCCACCAGCTGCCAGCACAGCAAGCTCAAAGGATGACAGGGTGCAAGGGCTGGTCCCCCCCCAGGGCCTGGGAGCCCACGGTGGGGTGGGCAAACACACCAGGCCAGGACTGGGCTCTTGGAGGCCATCTCCTTTGCAGGACCTACCTCGTGCTCCTCTGCACAGTTGACAGCTGTGTAATCGATGATGCAGCGGCCCAGCCATTCATCAGGCCGGGCGCTGAGGATGTCATTGCGGCAGCTCTCCAGGTGCTGCTGCAGGAGCAGGAGGAGGCTGCGAGACAGCAGGTAGCCAAACCCTCCATAGCAGTAGCGTCCCTCAGTGTCCCCACCGATGAACTCCTCGGGACGGCCCAGGTAGAGGTGGGTGTCGATGCTGAGGTGGGCGACCAGGCGGCTGATGCGGTGTGCCTCTGTGTAAGTATCATCCTGTACCAGGAAGAACCAGTCGAAGTCATTCACGTAGTGATCCAGAAGGTATCTGATGGTCTGGTACATGTTCCAGATGGGCCGCTCGTCACTGTGTGTCACCACTGTCATGCCGTGGGGCACCTTGCGGCCCCGTGTGCCTGTGAAGTACACCAGGCGCTCCAGGCGGTGGGCCAGCGTGCGGTTGACAGCCACCCCCAGCGTGTTCAATGTGCTCTTGGAGGTCAGCACACCCACAAAGAGCCGTTGACGCATCCCCAGCTCCGTGCTGATGTACCGAGTCCTGTAGGAGGGACAGAACGTCTGACCCCGGTGCGCTGCACCCCACCTCGGCCTGCACCCTCCCCGTCCCCCCCAATGGCACCGACCTCGGTTGCTCTACAGGAGCCGCTCTCAGGCTTCAACCACACATGCAAGACATCACCCCAGCTGC